>NW_010236858.1:106025-152994 GCF_000690775.1 Eurypyga helias
ATACTGCTGAGCAACATGAAGCAGGAAAATGGTAAGAAAGCCACGACTAATGATGCTGATGGACAAGCACGTGATCCAGTGAAGAGAAGGCTACAGCTTCTGGCTTATTTATAGCCCAACATTTTTCAGCATGTTGCCTGGAAGCTGAAGAGCTGTTGTGACACCACAGTCACCATACAGTTAAGGTCTGGAAGGTCTGGAATGTGATGTGCTGGTGAGTTAAGAAAATCTTTTTGATTACCCATGCTTTGCACCTGGAATTTAAACCAGGGACTGGGTATGAAGTAGTGCTGGATGTGCTTAGGAGATAAGAAATTACTCACCATGCTAATAGGGTTCTTTTTATGTTGTTGATACTTTATTTTTCTTGTGGTAATTATTCCAATTCAATTAAAATAATTGAAGTTAAGTTAATTTTAAAGATATATTTAGCTTATTGAAACTTGTGACACATAATGATAATTGGCAATGGGTTTCAGATTTTTCTGAAAGAGGGATGATCAGACAATTTGCAGTAATGAAGCAGTTTCTTATTATGTGGTCAAAAGGAAGACAAAAAATCGTCATGCCTGAAGAAGAAAGGGACGATTCCATTTGCGTGAGAAGAAGTGAGGGTGAGGTGGAAAAATGTAGCAGAACAATTTTCATGATTGGTCAGTAGTGTCAAAGAAGAATCGTGCTGCTAGCCTGGGAAGATAGACGGCCTGAAAGATTAGTTTTTCTCAGCTGAACAGACTACTACATCCCAGCAAACTTCATAACCTAGAGATATGAGAGGAAACCTTGGAGGAAAAAAGGAGAACATTCCTGATTCTCTGGCTACTTCTAAAATTCTGTTCCTGGTCTTTCCATTTAGTCAACATCTCTAAGAAGGCCTGAGGTATCAAAAAATCAAGACAGCTGTTGCCAAGAACTGTGTGCAGAAACAGGTCAGGCTTGAAGGGTCAGTAGATTTTGAGTCTGCCAGAAGACGTGTGTTCTGCTGCGAGATGCTACACCTCTGCTTACAGGTCCTGGAAATGAAGGCAAGCCAGACAAGCATGAATAAATTGTAGAAGAAGTCAAGGAATTTCGAGGGATTTTGTTCTTCATGTTTGTGGAAGAAGGAGCTGTGTTGAAGTAGGACGTGCAGGTTTTGTCTATTATGTGCGTAGTTGAAGCATGTTGACACAGGAGACTAGATATGCACTGCCTTTTACAGCCATGCCCAAAAGGACCTCAGTATTTCCCAGGTCAAGCAGCATTTGTTGGTTCTCTCCTGTTCTGTCCAAGAACAGTCTTTTGGGCCAGACATATCACATCCATGAAATAGCATGTATCATGGCACAATGCTACACAGATTCATAGTTTTATGTTCACAGTTTGTTCTGTTTCAAACAACTATCATGATAATATGCTCAAAAGCAGGGATATGGATCAAACCTCTCCCTCTTTTTGCTGCCTGAGCAGTCCTTGTACTCCTGCTGTTGATTCTGCTGCTGCAACTGGTCACTCTTGCAAGTGTTGGGCCACAAAGGATGCATGGAACAAACACCCCTGTAAGATAAATCAAATACGTCCTGTGGTGGAAATCATGGGTGTCTCCTGTGATTAAGGGCAAATGGAAGGTTGCTTTTTATCTCCCTTGGTGCAGATACTGGCTGGGGCCAATCCAACCTCCTTGTTCCTCTGTTTGCTAGTTTTTGGCAAAAAGAGGCAAGCACCTACTTGTTGGGCTCTCTGGTCCTGAAGACCAAGGTCCAAGAGTAGCAGGCGAAGCTTTTCCATAAGGATGCCTGTACTTCAGAGTCCTGTGCGAAGAGTTGTCATCCTATTGCCAGCATCCACACATCACCTCAAGAACACAAGAGAACAAGGGACATTTAATGAATGCCTTCACCTAGTATCAGCCAGAGAGGGCCTACTATAGTGTCATTAAGAAGTATCACTTGCTGGTCTTTGTAAGCCCCAGACAATCACTAGGTATGATTTCACCATTAGCAATCTCCATGGACGAAGAAGTGATATCCATGTGCAGCTGGAACTTTCTTCTCCAGGAGACACAGTCACCAACAGTGCTAGGAAACCATCTCAGTTGTGGCTATGCTGTATATTCCCTCTATTGGTTAAACCCAGCACAGATAATCGAGGCCCAACTAAGAATTTTAGCCAAGCCCAGAATTCCTCTAGACTAGAGGTGAAGTACGGCCTTTGAATCCCTCAAAACAAGATTGCTGCAGCTGGCTGAATCTGCCACAGGTTATGGAGTCTGTCCAGAAGAAGTGTGTATGAGAGGACCCAGTCCTACAGGTCACTTTTATGCAGCTTGACACACCCAGTCTTCACTCCCAGTATCCAAGACAAACCCAAGAAGTCCTTTCTACTTACATATAAGAAGAAGTGAGTGCTACACACACAAAAAAAGCTGATGGTTTGGCCCATGTTTTCTCTGCAGTATTCCCCTCTGTTGTTCCCTGAAGAACTCTCTTTCCTCCTGTCCTGACCCATACCTCACTCCCATTTTCTCCCACTTGAATATTCTCCTGCACCATCCCAAAGTGTGTGAGAAAGAGAGTATACTGCTGTCTAACATGTTTTTTAGGAGTCCCCTTTCCACCCTACTATCTTGTCTTTATCATGAAGACACAGCGTACCTGACAACAATCCTTTTTCACAGCCACTGCCTTGTCAGGGAAGTTTCTCTGTATATCCAGATGCTAGACAGCCTGGACCTGGAACCGCTTTCTGTGAAAGGCCAAAATCCAGGGGGAGATGAAGGATAGCACATAGCTTTGATTATAAAATTCTTTTGTTTCACAAGTGGGAACTAAACAGGCTTGGCCAGGCCAGCAAACCAGAAATTCTAACCAAGTACATAATACGAATATAGTAAAAAGGAAAAAGAATAGCCCAAAGGCATAACATCCAGAAAGAATACCTTCAAAGTGTGACAAGGAATCAAAGGTCCCACATGTTTTTCCCCCTTTCCTCTTCCCTGCTGGTGCTGTCATCCACAGGTGAGGGCTCAAAATATAAGTTGTTGGAGCATCTGTAGTCAACAGCCTCTGCTGCAAGAGATCCTGGCTTATATTGACCGGTGGGGCAGCCACCGTGTAAATAACAGCTAACTGACACAAAATGTGAGAACAGTGTTCGTGCCCTTGGGAGAGTCTTATCTTTTTCTCAGGACCTCTCTCCTTCAAGAAATTGAAATGGAGAGTGTCTGTGATATTACACTGCGTGAGACACAATCTTGGTGCACTGGACATGCCCATCTGCTCAGTAATGCAAGCCACACTGAGATGGGATCAGAGCTATTTCCAGGTCTTTCCAAGTTCCTCTGAAGGACTTGCTGAGCACCCTGCTTTTGCTTGAGCGTGAAGATTGGTGGTAGCTTGGGAGTACACTAGTCTGACGTGTCCCAAAAAAAATGCCTGTTTGCCCCTGCTTCTTGCATCCCAAGGTCAAACTTTGCATGTGGATGGTCAAGTTAGACCCAGGTATGAACCAACCTGCCAGTGTGGGTTGTTAAAGGACCAGAAGGAAGAGAGCACTGCAACATGAGAGTATGGATATTCCCACACTGCACTTAGATCCCTAGTATTTTCTACAAGGTCCTTCACTGACATTGTTTAGGGAAACAGCACTTGTAGGTAAAAAATCTTGTGTGAAACAATAATTGGGGAAAAGAAGAGAAAACAAGAGTAAGAATGGATGGTTATGTTTTATCATGGTGGAGATTATCAATGGAGTTTTACAGAGATATGTCCTGGGACCTATGCTGCTCAAAATATTCATAAACAAAGTGGAAAGGGAGCTGAGCAGTAAGAAGACAATTTCTTGTGATACAAAATTAATCAATAAAAGCAATGGAAAGAAAGAAAAAACACATCAAAGGCAAAATTAAAAGCAAGATATAATTGTGACATGCTGCTGAAGGATTTCATGTTAATTAGTGACCAGCTGATAAAAACTGTGGAATGAAATTTAGTGTTGATAAATGTAGGACAGTACATATTAAGAGAAAGTATCCTAAATATAAGAGAAAGAGGGTATCAAGGAAGGGTATCAAAAACAATTATGAAGCATCAGATTTAAAACAAACAAAAAAAACCCCAGAATTTTTTTTCACATGATGCATAATTAAACTGTGGAACTCATTGCCACAGGATGTTGTAGAGGCCAAAAGTATAAATGGGCTCAAAAAGCAATTAAACAAATTCCTGGCTGAAAAATTCATCGAGCGTTACAAAACGCAAAGATGCAGATACAATCTCTGGCTCTGGATGCCCCCAAGGCACAGACTGCTGGGAGGGTATGCCAGAATAAAGTATCACTGTATGGTTGCTCTGCTTTTACACTCTTCCCCTAAATACCTACTACAGGCCATTGTCAGAGACACAATACGGAGGGGAGGAAGGATTTCTGCAGCCACTGTTACAGGAATAGGTAGTTATGCATAAAGGTAAGGAAACAAGATAAAAGTAGGAACTGAACCCAGGTGGGGGCTGCAGCATCTATGGTTGCTGAAAAAAATGAGGAGGAGAAGATTTGACAGTTGTAAAGTGAAAAGAGGTGGCAATAGAAGGAGAATATCAGTTTTAGTGTACAGGCTGATCAACATAAGATAAATGAGTATCAGTCTTGTACTGTTGGGTAGAGAGGAGGCCATCCACTAAGTGCCTTGTGAGCCATAAACCATGTTAACAAATGAAGTCCACACAGAAATGCTTTCTAAGACATCGTTTAGTAAAAGACATCAAACCAATCTGTGGAGTTATAAATGTCCCTGATACATTTCTTGAAGCTTACCTTGTTTTCCACTAGAACCCATGAAAAGCCATTTGTATTTAAATGACTTTAGAAATGGTGAATTGTTTAATTCGGGAGTTTAATAAATGGTTTGCCCTAGTTTGTCGGAGTTTTCCGTAATTTTACATGACTGGCCACATAAATTTGCTGGAAATAATCAGATAGCAGGAGATTGGCACAGCAGAGGAATTCCAAAAGAAGCAGAGAGTTAATGAATCTCCACCCATGTCCAGACACGCGGATGGGGAGAAGTCCAGCCAGCAGCACCCAGCTGGGCTCCTCCGAGCCGAGAACACCGACTGCGCGACGAATTGCCTTTGCACTGGTGATTGCACCCGCGGGGGGGTGGCAGAGACTGGTAAGAAACCAGCCCACTCTGAGTACTCCTCTATAGTTTTCAGGACATGTCCTAAAGAAAATTATTATGACATTGAAAATCATTTGTGTAATGGATACAGGCTGCTGTGTTATAACTCCTAGTGTTAAAAAAACAAGTTTGTCCTGGCAACTGGCATCCAGCAAGACACTGCAGCAGATCTCACGTGTTTCAGAGGAGCCCAGGCTCTGCTGCAAACTCAAGTGTACCTTCAGCTGTGTGGGGACTGTGGTGCTGGGGTGAGTGGGTGTCCTGGCCCCCGCACGGCCCTCGCCCCATGTGCTGGGTATGAGCAAGGTGTGCTTTAGCTCTCTGTGGACCATGGCTTGGCATGGTGTGGCATTTCATCTTCCTGTTACTATCAATCCAAACTGAAAGCATGTGATAGTTCCTAGGTTTTAAAGCATCTCATTAACTGTTTCAGCAATGACATAACTTCTTTTTAAGTTCACAAGCCTATTATTCCCTTTAAGTTACCCACACAGAAACTCATCCTAAAGTTAATGGTTTTGAAGGTAAAAATATGCCCTGAAGTGCCTATGATTTTTGGTTAGCCAGACTGTGCTCTGGAAATCAATGCACTTGAATATGGTCAAATCTGTTGACACAAAGGATGGGAAAAATAAATCCAGCAGAGGTCTGAACTCCTTTCATACATCTTAATATTATACTTCAGCACCTTTGTGACCATTTAACTGATAAGACTATTAAATAGTGGCAAAACCACCTCTCACCATGAAAATGCCTTTTAAGTGTCAGGTGGATATAGTGTTAATCTTAACTACCAGCACCACTTCACAAAATTTCACAAAATCAGGAAAAATGCATTGCTGATCCCAGATTACCCTCTGGGAACAATTTATGGGCCTTTCCTAGTTAGTTTTGAAGAAATGCAAAAGCATGGGACAAGGACAAGAATCTTACGTTTACAGAGAAAAGGAATATAACAGTTTTGGGGTTTTTTTTTCCTTTTTCCTCCTGCATATTTGGATTTCTCCTGCTCACAGTCTATGACTTTCTGCTACAGGCTATGACTGATCCCTTGACAACTCTAGTCTCTGCGATAAATTGTTCAAAGTCAGACCTGGGGCTGTGTCAGTTCCTAGAATATCTGGGTTTTATATCTTCTCTAGCCTCATTTTAAATTTAAATGATAACAAATGCAATCTGACCCCAGATACAGAACTTACTTTTACACCAGCTTGGTGTTTTTACTAATATGGCTCAAACCCCACAATTGTTTATGCTGAACCCCAACATGCTTTCTGGGAGGAAGATGGGCCAAGTGCCACTGTGGAAATGATGCACAATGTCAACTAGAGGCTGGCATTGTCTTGCAGGTAAGCAGAGCCATGGTCTTCTGGGCACATCTATTCCCACTTTTGTCCCCAGTTCCTCTGTTTCTTTCTGAGTTGGTTTTAGCAAATGATTCATTTGTTTCTTGTGTGTGTTGGAAGAGGGATTTAAACTTATCTTTTTAATGTTTTCTTCTATTTGCAGATGTACCCATTAATGCATTTTGAAAACATACTGTGTCACCTAAGCTCTTCCTTGAATTTCACTGTGACAGGATTCAGAACCAAAAGGTAGGCCATTCCCTTTTCTTCCTCCATATTCCTTAAAAAAAAAACCAAAAAACTGTATAATACTTTATAACAGGCTGTCCCCACACCTCTTCTGATTGGAAGAGGTGGTCAAGGAGATCCTGAGGCTGGAGAGGACAAGCCACACACAGAGAGGAGTACAAACCTGACCACGCAGCTCCACAGCCAAAAGGCTCCTATGTTTTTGTGGGCAAAAGGAAAGGGCTTGTGGCTTGGACCTTGTGGTGACAGAGCTAATGGTCTGAACTGGCAGGGCACTTCCTTCACATACTGGTTGAATTCTCAAACTATTTGCCCTGGTCTTTAAACCTAGTTCTCACCTTGCCTGTTTCAACCAAAGAAAAGACCTGTGCCATGAAAAAAGGGGAAAGAGATTCCACATATTAGTAGCCAAGATAAGGTACCAGTACTGAAACAACACCAAATGCTCAGTTCAGACAAAGAGGGCTATCTCTGAGTCCAGTGCAAATACACGCCGTCACATCAACTCTGGTCATCTACAGTACCCATTTTGGTTGTATGGTTGTATTTTTTTCCCTCTTTGACCCCTCATCACCTTTTTATTCAGCCTTCCCCAAGCAGAGCATGATGTCTGAGTCAAGCTTTTGAACTCTCTGCATCTAAGTAGGTTTCAGAGTAAGCAAACAAGCTCATACACCCCTTGCCTATGTAGGTGTGTTCACATTTTTATTTATTAAAAACAAAATAAAACCATAATCTGATACAATTAAAGATGTATTTCAGAGAGTGGTCTGCTGAGAAATGCTTGCACCTGGTATTGTAATTTATAATGTTTAAGAAACAGGTTGGCATTAAAAAGAATCAAATGACAATGCAGACAACAGGATCCAAAAGTCCCTCCCAAATTACCAAACAGTAAAGAATTGGATAAGATCACACTGGCTGTTCCTAATGTTTTAGAGTAGAGGTTGCCTGCTATGCTCAAGCCTTTGATCTCATAACTTTGCCAGCTGATAATGAGATAATAAGTGTTAAGGACAATACAGCAAGAATAAAAATCAGTACATTTTCTAGGGAGGCACTGAGATGTGATGTGATCAGAGAAGCAAAGTGTGTATGAAGGGCAAATTTTGCTCTCAATTGCCTAATGTACATGCAGAGTTTTGAATATGGCCCATTGCAGGAGGATCAGTTCAAAATGTTAATTCAGAAAATAAAGGAAAAATCAGTTATTCAATGTTTTTTTTCTTTATTCCCTGAGCTGATGGGACATTTATTATGCACAGCTCTTGCTGCATCTGTTTGTTAATAACATAATATAGTTAATACTGCCAAAGGAGGACCACAACTATATAACAAAGCAACTGAAAAACTATCCTCTCTCAGAAGATACAGAAAAACAGGCTCCCATTTTATATTTATTTTCTGGATTGAGTGAAACAAAAGGTCATCAGGTCTGTAAGATATCATCTCAGAATTTGGGAAGGACCACGATGTTGAACTTCATGAGCCACTGAGCCTGGAGAAGGTTTGGGGCTCCTGAGCCCTGCAGACCCCAGTGAGACAGTCACAGTTATGTCCAAAGTAACCATGGAGGTCGAAGGTGGATGTGTGGCCATCTCAGCATCCTTGTCAGAAATAATAGGCAGCTACAGATGAAGTAAATGGGAGATGGTTTGTAGGAGGCCACAGAGAACAACTGGGTAGTTTGCATCCAGGGAGCCCTTTGCAGCAGCCGCTGGAACAGGGACAGTCCCAGCTGTGGGGAAGGAAAGCTCCTGTGTGTTTGCACAGACAGCACATGCAGTCACTGCCTGCATCTGCCCTCAGTGCCTGTGTGTAATTCAGGATAGGATTTGGATCACAAGCTGCATAGTTCAGAGTGGTGCAGAAATGCCAGCGGCCAGGATCCCTGGGAAGACTCCCGCCTTTTTCGCTTCAGCTCTAGGTCAGGGCAGTGATCGCCCTATCCAGGGGTCACCTCATTCATCTGCTGCTCCTTTATGGGGGCTGTAAGCTTGCCCAAGTACAGCCAAATCCACCAGATTTTTGTACTGAAAAAAGAGAGATGGAATCATCTAGAGAACAGCTGGTAAAACCAACTCTGACCGCCTGCTTCACTGGTTAGCACACTAACTGCAGACAACTGGCTAAAATAAATGGATATCACTGGCCTCCTCGCTGGGTCAGTAGAGGAATACATTCTCCTTCTGACTGACCTGCTCAAACACAGAGTCTTATGTAGGTAGCACTGTATGTCCTAGGATGAATTGGAATAGGCTGAAAGGAATACATACACACATTTTTAGCAGTATTATAGGAAAACGAACTTTCCTTTTTCTCACATCAAATAAACACCGACGACACTCAAAGACAATATTCAACAAAGGCAGAATGAGCTCCAAATATCAAAATCCTAAGACCCCGGTTTGCCACCCCTATGGGATTTTCCGATGTTGCGTGTCCTAAGTTCAGCCTAGAACTTGGCTCTGGACCAAACTCAAGGCCAGCAGAGTCTGAGTTAGTTTTTTTAGAGATCCAATCCTGCCATATGTTTACCAGCGATATCATAATTGTCTGTGCAGTACTCAGTCTGCTATGGATTTTGCAGCAGCTGTCAATAGCACTCATTCATCACGGGCCCGAGATAATTGAAGCGCTCCATCTGCTGCAGGGCCACTATTATCAACAGTGATACTTGTGTCAGTAACTTACTGAAGAAGGGCCTGAACTTGCTCCTAGTGAAAAATCAATGGGAGGATTCCTGTTGGCAGAAGCGGAGGCAGCCCTAACCCTTTCAGTACTGAAACCGTGCAAACCATGCAGCATCCGCCTGCACGGCACCCATGCCCATTCTGCCCCACAGATCACTGGGAGGATGCAAACGCAGGCAAATCTCTGCTGTGATCACACAGCCTTTGCAAACTAGTCCTGCAAATCATGCTGGAGAGCAAATCCCCACTGAGGGAAAGGGCAGGCAAAGTAGAAAAATCAGAAATGGGTTGAAGAAACAGATGATATCAGCTCACATGGACAAGAGAGGCAGAATTCAAGTTATGCATTCAGTTTAAAGCCCCTGACTGTATAAACAGTCAGGCATGTCTACAGGAAAGTGCTAAAGGAATTAATCTGTTACTCAGCAACACTAATCAAGACTCCTACCCCATGCAGTTCATAAAGTCCTACATCCACGCATACCTTTATATTCATGTTCACAGTCAGCCCCACTCCATCTTCTGTCTGCTGCACAAAGAGAAGGAAAAAACCAAGGTCTGTGCAATAAAACTTGTTATTCTAATAAAGCATTATTTTTTCTCAGATAAAACAATTCTTTTCTGACATTTGCAGTTCTCTTTTCTCCTATTTTTATCTACTTGGGAAAAAAACCCAAAAACAAACAAAACCCCCACACACAACCCTACAACTAAAACCTCTTTTTCTTCTAGCATTTTCTTCCAAGAAAAGAACAAACTTTTGAAAACCAAGGCAAGTTATGACCTCTTTAACAAAGAGGGGAAAACACAAGTTGTTGTCCTGCTGTTGAGAGTGCAGATGAGATCAAACTAGAACTTTAAATCAGAACACCCTTGAACTTTCAAGGTCAGGTTCACATCTAAACTTTACTGCTAAGGCAAGTCAAAGCCTGTGCTCAGATGGATGTGGATAGCTCCCACTGAGTTCAGTCAGCATTCGTTGATTGTAACGGTAATATTTTTGTTGCGTTTGTTTACTCCAGTGCAGATTCTCAAGGATCTGACTTCATTTTCATTCTTTCTTGGTCATAGCCTGTATAAGCAAGGCCACTTGCTTGAATACATTTAGGTGCTCTTTATGCACAGAATGATACAAGATTAGAAAAATTAGAACTTTAGTGAGGACAGCCATCCTTGCAGTGACACTTCGATGGCAAAAAACAAAGAGTGCCAACGGTTCAAAGAAGATAACACTGAAAGGTCTAAAAATACAAAGCAAAACCATTATTTCACTTTTCATCAGAGGAGCACAGAAAGTAAGGCACTCTTCTACCAGGCAATAATACACATTTATTTTTGAAATGTTTTGTTGTTTGGTACATTCTAGACCTGCAAGGTTTTAAAGATGGGTAACATTTTTTATTGGAGCAATGGAAATAGCTTGAAAGGGCAGCACGTTTGAATTCCCTACCAGTAAAGGGACTGAGTCCTCCAGATTATTTTACAGTAGCACAAGGTGTAGGAAGGTAATATTAGATCTCTGAATTGAGGTGACTACGAAAACTGTAAAGGAAGTTTCTCATGTCATTGTCTTCTGTAGATGTCTCCTTACTTCCTCCAATACACAAGGAGTCAAGATAGCTTTTATTTTAAGCAAAATGGGCAGGGGGAAAAGAGAGAAGAAAAAGCAACAAGCAGGAATAGGTTGATGAGTGGATGAAGTCACAATAGAGGTGACCCCAAGAAACACAGATGTATTCCTTTGCTAAAGAGAATAATTTCATACCAGAAGGAAGAGATGAGATTTTTTAATTATAAATTTTGATTTTTAGAAGAGATGTAAATATTTGACTAAAACAGATACCTTTCTTTTCAATATTTAATGAACCTTTATTTTTGTCCATCTACTTTCAGCACATGAAAACAGGCCTCCAACGCAGGAACACACTCTCCAGCTGCAGTGTAACAGATGTGCAAACCATTAGTATCTGCTACCCATTCCAAGTCATTAAATCTGAAACCCTGCAGGAGGAGTCAAAGGTACCATCAGGGGACCTGTGGCAGTCATGGTGTTTCTACTTAGCTGATTTCACTGGAAGGGTCAGTGCTTTACCTTAAGGCATAGAGGGAGTAAAGAACTCGGAGCTGGATTAACTATGGATGAAAATACTGTGAAAACATATACCTTGGGTCATAAGATCAGTTTCCTGAACCCTTCACCATGGTAAAAAGGAAATGAATGGTGCTTCACTGACAAAGGAAGGTGTAAAAAGGATGTAGTGGACTTAAAACCAGCGTGAAGACAGAGAAGACCCTAGGCTAAAATGCTCCAGTGTTCGGGGAAAAGGGCGATGCCAGGTTTTTGACTGAGGAGAAGTCAGCTTCAATAATTAAGCGAATAGTTGAGGTTGGACCCTCCAACAGGGTGGCAATGGAAACCAATAAAGAAAGTGGTTATTGTCTAGGATTTGGGAACCACCCTGTCATTTACATTCAATGCTCCTGGAACAACCACCTGACTTCAAGTTAACCAGCACTGGAAAGGGACAGTCCAAGAGCTGAACGAAAAGACATGCCTGCCCATGAAGCCAATGAACGTGCAGCCTGGGGAGTTGACGTGTCTCCTCCTTCAGAAGCCCTCCCAGCCCCTGCCCACTGGGAACACAGACAACCCTGGTGGGTGCTGAAGCTGCACATTGACAGAACCCGACACATCAAAGCAGACCAGAAACCTCATGCATCTTCCAGGAGCCCAGGCGTTTCAGCGTGCCTCAGGCATCCGAATCCCATTCCCCCTTCAGAAGACACTGCTACTCCTGGGACGGAATTTGTCAGCGTTAGAATGCCCCAGATTCACAGCATTTTTGTAGACTGCGTGGCATTCCAGCAGCTGGCTGACTTTCTGTTGTTGCACGTGGGTGAGCTTTTGCTCACTCTCTTGCCATCTCTCTGCAAGCAGCGGGAGCCGCAGCAGGGCAAGTGTCACAGGCAATATTCAGAAGCAATTCCGGAAACTTTATTGCTCAGAAGTGGCACTTGGCCAGCAAAGGAGAAAGAGAAGAGCTCATCGTTGTGTGCTTGCACACACTGACAAAACTGCTACTGATGAATCAGAGAGAGAAATCTGGAGAGGTGACCTTGAGAGGTCACAGAAAACTCGTTTTTGCCAACAAATATGAACATTTGCAATCAAACTGTGGCCTGGTGCCAGTCACTGTTTTATGTGCTATCTCATCAAAACATATGAATTTTCAATAGCTGATTTAGAGGCCTACTTGCTGCAGCATTATATCTCTCCAACTCCTACAGGTTTTGAATTGTACAGATACAAAAGCAGGGTATTGAGGAAAGCTGGCACTTGGATTTGTATTGTTCTCGATGAACATTTTCCTGCATTCTGAAAATCGCCGACTGGTCAAGTGCCGGAAGGTCACTAAGCAACATGGCAAAACTGATGACAGAAGGGAGGCAAAAAATCTCTGGAAAATGAAACTCCTCCATTGTCCAGCCTGGAAGGTCAAAAGTTGCCATTTTAAGATTGCTTGTGCTAACGGAGGCTCACCCACCCTAGGTGTCAGCCCTTCAGAGAGAACTACTGTAAATATCGCCATCTGTGATGTTCCTGGTGAAGGACTCTGCTGATGTAAAGGTTATTACTCATTTATAAACATATGGTTGTTGTAATCATTCGGTCCTCTGTTCATAGTGGGATTTGTGTTTTGATGGAGCTCAGTTTCAAAACAAAGATATCTTTTTGCTAGTCAGCACTAAGAAGACATTATCAATTTAATTTATATTAATAAGAATAACAACAACCCTCTGTGGGAAATTCTTAAATCAATAGATGTGATTTGACATTAAAAAAAAGTCTCATTGAAAGCAGTCAGTCTGAACGAGCACCACCCGGTGCAGTCTGAAATCAAATCTACAGTGACTGTGAAAAAGTCACTGTGAACAAAAAGACAGAGGATTTTGCTGTCCATCATTGTCCCAGCTAAACAAAATAATACAAGCTAACAGAAAATGTGTGCCTTTTTGGCATTAATTCCATTTTGAAAATCTAGAGAGATAAAATACTGAGGTTTACAGTACTTGAGCTGACAGCATCTTTTTAGCGATAGGGTGGTAGCGAAGGTTCTGAAAATATGCTTTCAAACTATGGATTTTGTTGTCTCTGTGTGTGATGTGTGAATATTTGAGCATGTGTGTTTGTGCATATACATGCCTTTCAAATGAGCCCTTTAGATCTAAGATCCCATTTCCTCCATATAGTCAACAAAGACCATAAAGCAATTTCTGTAGGAGCAAGAGTTCACGTGGAAGACCTGAAAGCTAAAAATTCCCACCAAACCAGTTCAGACACAAAGCACAGCTTACCTGTTGTATGCTTCCAGAAGCAAAGGGACTGGTTCACCTGACTTATTGTAAATGTCTACTTCAGGCTGAGATGAATTGCTTCCTAAACTCCATTGACTATGTGAAGAGTTTTTATTAGGCCCTTGATTAAGAGTTTTGATGACAGTAGAGCCTGTCTTTGCAAGGCTATCCCTAATATTAGGCAAACTCTGAAAAAACCAGTATTTTAGTCTCTGCTGTTTTGAGATATCTTGCAGTAGACCGCACCCCCATCCACAAATAGGCATAGCTAGATTCCACATACCAAGACGTCTCTCTCCATACTTTTCAACAGCAGATCAAATAAATTAAGAATTACCAATACATGATCCTGTCTCCTGAGAAATGTTGTTCCTGATGGGAGACTCATCTGCCATGTTTTAGATAATGTCTAAAAAACCTCATCACTGACCTTGCCTTGGATTACTCTAACATAATACCTTCAACACCCAGCTCATATTTTGTCCTTAGTAATATTTATGTAAGGCATCTGCAAGGCTAAACAGCTCGTTACGTCATCTCGGTTGAACGAAGAGCATGTTGCGCTTTTTAGATCACAGGACTGTGCTGTTTGCATTTCATATGTTGAAATTCAATCATCAAAAAAATAATAGAAACAGCTATGTTGGCTTTGGGATTTTTAAAATGACGCTTGGACAATGAAGATGTACTTCAGCATGAGGGACATTTTAACATTTTGGGTTTAAATCCACTTAAAAAATAATTTTGGGTTTTTTTGAATGCTGGAGTAGTTATTTTTACATGTAGTCTTAGGTTAGGACTAATACATGAGCCCCCAAAATACCATGAAAATCCATTGGAATCCATTGGAGAATCCTCATGTCCATGATAAAGCGTCAGAAATCTGGATTATTTTTTTTTTACATGAAAGTGTTTGAATATCCCTGATTTATGGCATCTGAACACCAAACTGCCACAGTCCTTCCAGGAGAGCTGTCGGACAACATTTGCACTACAACAGAACTCCCTGCACATTCTGGGAGCAGATGTAAACATATCAGTGCAGTAAAAAACTTCTTTTTCTAAGAGTATGTATAATTTTCAAGATTTGTAATTTTTTGAATGGTAACAGATAGTCTGTTGAAAAATTTCACCTTCACATGTTTATGTTTTTCCTCTAATGCACGTAATTTAGTCTTTTGAGCCAATACGGTTTCACACTTGCTATGTGCCTGGCAGAGAGATATTAATTTTGGCTATTTGAATGGTGAAGAATAGAAGCACAGAGAGGATAAATGATTTGGCAGAACCAGAAATAGAATCATGGTTTCCTAAGACCCATTCCAGTGTCTCAACCTCAAACCCATTCCTGGGAAAAGACCAGGAAGTTTCCCACACCTTTTTCCTCCCAATTTATTCCATTAAATCACTGCAAAAGTTCTGTGGACATTCTTGCTACAGTTTAAATAGTAGCTTAATTCAGTTTATCTTGAACCTGTTCCCAATAGGCTTGAGATAAATCAAAACATCTGTGCAATGCAGGTATAAGTATTATTTGTAAGCGCACTGTTTAACTGTTGATGATTTCTCCTAGCCGTGAGACATGGGTCAGAAGAATTTAGATCTGCTTCTCACACTTTGCAAAATTCAGATATACACAGATTTAGGGACTTTTGGTCAATTAATGATTACAAGGAGACCGTTTGTCTCAGGTCTGCTTCTCTGTGAATTTTAATATTAAGCTCTTAGCTACAACCTCTCTCCCCAAAGCCCAGAAAACTGTCTGTTGTTTAAACTCATAGTTCAAGAATTTTTACAAAACAGCTCCACAGGCAGTTTCATCACTCCAAGGCACCATGACTGGGGAAAATACCTGCCGTACTTCTTTTACTTTTCTCCTCAAAAATTCCCTAATAAACACTAGAAGTGAGTTTGCCGAGTCTGTACTTACAGGCGTAATCTCCTATTGACACATGTATAAATTACAAGGGGAGAAGCCCTATCCAGTCACAGCGTAACGCTCTATCAGTGAGATTTCTGGGATTTTTGAGCAGTGTACTCTGTATATGGCAACTGCTGGCTAGTGTTTGCCTACTCTTCACTTGCTTAAAGTCTCTGGTTTTGTCTTGAGGGTCCACGTAAGGTCAACTTCCCACCCCCCAACAGTGGCATAGAAAACTGCACTGAAGGTGGAAGAAAATGCCTCTCCTTGCAGAGCAGCCGGTGTTGATAAAACAGCTCTCTGTTAGAATAGCTTTAAGGGCAAACAGAGAGGAGGTTTACCTATTCAAACAAAGTTAAGAGTGAGCAAATTCTCTTAAAGATGTACCTATGTCTGAGATCTTTGTTTCATTTTCAGTTACTTGATAGAAAATAAAGATAAAGCCAAGAGCAGGCTGCATTGAAAAAATCCTCTGTGCTCCTGAAAATGTTCCCTTTGTGTTCAAGAGAGAAACATAAGAGAAGGCCACTTTAGCCAAACTGGTATTATTTTTTCTTAAATAAATAACAAACTCATACAGCATTTTCTTCTTTTTTTAAAAATCCTTTTTAACCCTTCCTTTCTTGTTATTTGTCTCGTTATTTCTGGAGAAAGAACAAGCATGGGAAATGCACATGTTTCTCCATGTCTAATTTACTCGCTTTTATATGCTCAGGGCTTAAGAGAAAGCGATCAAAGGTGAGGCTGTGCAGTTTGTAAACACGAGACTGTGGTTACATCATGAAATTAGCATACGATTCTGTCACCTGCTTCCGTTTGTTCGTCCTCTCCTGGAGCTTCAGATGGCATCTCCACAAGGACTTCCCTAAAAACATACCCATTAATAAATAGGACTGTGGGGTTTTCTTAGGGGTTGTCTGGCTCAGGGATGGGATTTGACTGGTTGGTTCGGTTTCAAATTTAGGCAAGGGCCAAACTGGAAATTCAAGATGCTGTTAGGAGAGGACCACAAATGAGGAAGAAGTTGAGTCCAAAACACACAGGCAGCCCAGAACCGCCTTTGCCACTCTCACCAGGATCAAATAATGACTCAGAGCTCCCTGAAAGAGATGCAAGTCAGGAGTCTGCCCCACACAAAACACACCTCCTCCTGCTTCCAGCGGTGCATCCTTTGAAGTAGACGTCCTGAAAGACATGCAAAAGTTGCCAGGGATGTGGACAATGGCTCCACATGCAGCTCATCTTTAAAGGGAAGGAAGATAAATCCCCTGCATCTCCTCTAGCCTCAGCTTCAGGTGGGTTTATATTTTCTATTTCTTGGAGTTGGAGGGCTCTTCTGTGCCCACTCATATTATCTATTCCATAAGGTCAGTCTCACACAAAAGATACGCTTTTCTCCCAAGGCAGAGCCAACTTACATTAATTCAACAGGCAAGGAGTGTTCAGAAAAACCATGCTGTAGACTACTTGTCCTGCTATCTGTGGGCCAGATCTTGAAATGCATGAAAAGGCTTGAGTAAATAAGCTTGTGTGAAGCATTTTGGGGTGACCTCTGGGCTGGCAGGACAGCATCCTCCCCCATGCTTTTCCTCGGCAACCACCCAGCCTTGGTGAGGGAATGGCCTGTGCTGCCTTCGCCCAGATGCTAGCCAACCGTGTTGTGTGCCTAGGCTCACTCCAGTCCTGCAGCTGCTCCGACCCACGGATGGGTCCCACATTGTGCATTGCTCCCATTGGATCAAATTCTCTTCAGTGAAGCTCTTCCACTAAGCTACTTCTGCTCTGTTGGCCCAGGTCTCCCATGGCAAAAAAAGCACACTGTTGCCCTCCTGGTGTATATTCCTGCTTTAACAGGTTGTTATGGGGCGTGCCTATTTTTTTTTCTTTCCCTTCTAGGTGTTAATTTCCATGGTGAGGAGCTCAGACCTGTTCAGTGAGAGCAGGACTGCATCAGAAAAGGCAGCAGGGATGGAGAACTTCACCAACTCGAGAGCTATGAGCTCATTCACAGAGATAGAGCACTTAAAATGAGTTAGTGTATTCCAACACAGCAAAAGCTATAAATAGAGTCCTTATAAATAAACCAGTTTTGTCCCTCGCTCAGGCACCAATTCAGCAGTCTCTCCCTCCGTGTCTAACACAGGCATATATTTACATCCCACTGACTGCAATGGGATAAGGCACTTGCTTTCAATTAGGCTTGTTTTGTTTAATTTAAGCCATCATGCTAAATCTGTCCAAGTACCAACCCTTCTTTCTTGTGCCCAACCCCACCCCGTGAATCCAGATTTTACATTTTAGGGCAACTTCAATGTTTTATGAATGAGAGGTAGGTGTTTCCTCTTTCGAACGCTTCTGGTCGTTGTTCCTAAGTGACTGCTCTTCCTTGCATAAGGGAGCAACTATTTGCATAGGACATCTTTTCTTATTCCAACACATAAGCAGCCTCCTTATGTTGTGAAAGGAAAAACATCACAACTGTTACAAATCTTCTGAAACAAGGTTTAATTTGAAAGCAAACGCATGCAGTTATCACATGTAAGCAACCAGAAACAGCCAGCACTATCATATCAAACATGTCACGATAGACCAAGCCAAAACCCCCTGAACCTTTCAGAGATGTGCATTTCTGGATTGGCAAGAAGAACTAGAATATATGGTTCAAACACATCTGCTTGGTCAAACATGCTGAGGACAGTGGCGGCATGCTCAAGGAAGTGGTCAAATGTTTGATATTATCACATGCAAACTTGGGTACAGGT
The DNA here is from genome assembly GCF_000690775.1 of Eurypyga helias. Taxonomy (NCBI): domain Eukaryota; kingdom Metazoa; phylum Chordata; class Aves; order Eurypygiformes; family Eurypygidae; genus Eurypyga; species Eurypyga helias. The sequence continues at coordinate 124,511 of NW_010236858.1, forward strand.
TCACACCAAGTATGCACGGACCGAAAATAGCCACAAGCCATGATTATTTTTTTTTTTAAGATGCCCAAATTGATCTCCCTGAGCCTATAAGAGGTTTGTATATCACTGACAGGATGATTGCAGTGACTCAAGCAGGGAGCCTGGCATAAGTGGACAGGGTTTGCATAATTTCTCTTCTAACATACCAGCTCTGCTAGCAGTGTCTGATCTTGCAGTTTAAACCTTGCTTGAAAGCTTATACTGACACACAGAAATACCTTGGGTAATAAATTAGCTTAAATACAGCCTTTCTTTACCTGCAATTGCAAACATCGTTTTGTCCTTGCCATGCTTACTAGCTCAAGAAATGTCACGTGGATATGTGAGACGCCTCTGAGCACCTGCCACCAGGTCGCCAGCCTCTCCAATGAGTCTCACTGCCTCTTTAACCATTTTCTCCTTGGCTGATCTTTACAGAGTGCAAAGCTTTTTCCTTGCAGAAGTGGTGTGTGTGCCTGCTTACGACCCTGCATGTGTTACAATTCCTTTCAATTCAGCTGCAAGTTGATTTTCTTCGCTTATTTTCACATGCTTTCTATATGTATACAAAAAATAGCATCATCCATGTTTTATTTTGTTTTTAAATACAAAAGCTAGTTTCAGAAGAAGCTGGCACAAGCAAGTGAAAAATCTGTCACATTTACAGCAGGTGAACAGCAGGCCCAGAGGCTGAAGGCAAAGCAAAGTCCAATACCAACATAAGGTACAGGGGGTCGAAATGGTCTTTTTAGCCAGCCTTAAAAGCTAGTTCTTCTAATTGAACCATAGCACTGGGAAGAATTTTGTTGCTTTAAAGAATTCTGACATAATTCATGTCATATATTAAGCTTAATGGTGGGACTGACTTTATGTACTGTGAAGTCATGCCTTTAAAAAAAAAAATTCACTTCCCCTAAAAAAAAAGAAGAAAAAGTCACTTCTGAGAGGCCAGAATATGTTGACCTTCAGGTTGCAGAGCAAGACCTTTGCCAGGGTAAGTGAAGCAAATTCTTTATTATATGTTATTTCAGTCTCATTAAATGACAGAGTTCCTTGTATTTGCTTGTACACAGGGTAGGAATGACTGCAGTGTCACCTGGGCTGCCAAATGACCACTGTTGGACTTCTGAGGTCGCCACCAAACCACTACACACAAAAGTTTCTGTGGAACCCTCTTGTCTCCTGTAGGGTTTGTAGCAGGTTCAACTGTACACCTCACCACAGAAAATTAAGCCCATTCCTTGCAGGCCATGCTGAAGGTAGTTTCTGTCTCTGACTAAAAAGTGGGGCAAGAAACACTTTTGGGTTGTTCACAACTGTGAGTCATTTCAGAGAATCCCAGTCTGCAGCAATGGCAGAATGCATTTTACACAGAGTCCATGCTGATGATGTCCCAGGAGCTTGTTCTGCCCTTACGTTCTTGTTAAGAGCACGCAGTCTTCTTGTTTCTCCTCAAAAGGGAAATAATTTCTTGTGTAACCTTGATTTTTTTTTTCTTTTAGGAAAAGGCTAAGAACATTGAAAATAGTAGAACACTTCATTTTATGTTGGTCAATGCTAAAAAAATCTTCTGCTTTAAACCAAATTTATAGTATCTTTCAGCCATCGTGTCTGGACATGCTAAAAGAATCTGCCAATGTCACCTGGACCTTAAGAACAAACACATTCATCTTGAAAGAAGACAGATTAAAATAAAAGGCTGAACTCTAGTCTCACAGAAATTTACCCAACAGAAATATTTCTAAGGCATGGAACAAACCCTGCAGTGGCTGAGTCCTCAAATATTCTGTATTAAGTACTGTCTCTAGAGAGGTGCTTAAAAATTCATAATACGGTGTATCTATTGATGTATTTAACGGAACTCTGGAGTAAGGAAGTAGAACTCTCCACCACTGTCAAGATAACACTGCCAAATTTTCCTTTGGATCTGCACACCTCCAGATGAAAACCTGAGTTCCCTCAGGGCCCAGACATTATAGTTGGAGCTGACAGCTTGGATCTCTATTGTGAGAAATTATTCATTATATTAGCGGTTCTTTCCTCTTAAAGGTAAGCATGTGAAATATTACATCTTCACTCAGATTTCCTGCAATAACCAGATAGATAACTCAATATTAGAAGACGTTCATCAGCAAGAACAAACGTGTAAGTGATAGCGTGGCAGTATAATATAACAAAACTCAATACCAGGATGTAGCTGTTGAAGTGAACTTGCAAAGAATAGCAACTATATAGACATTACATCAAGTCAGGAGCCTTTTAGGGAAGGCAGCTAGATACATGCACTGTGAAGCTTTCTCACTATATATCAAGTCTTTCCTCTGCATGAGACGAGTTCAGCTTACAATAGAGCTACACTCTCTATTGCACTGTGAAAATATTTGCCCTTTTTTATCTGTTACCCTAGCCTAACACTGCCAATAACCTATTTGTTGAACGTATGGGAGTCAGCTCTGTGTGTTGCTATTGAAATGCTCCATCTGAAAACTCCGATATCAAACATGCAAGAAACAGGAGGGAAGTTAAGCCCTGCTTTGGAACATGGCAAAGCTTTCCATGGAGCTTATCTCCTTCATTCATGGTTTTCTGCTAATGTGACTCCCAGTTGAGAATTATACTGTTCAGGAGTAGCGAGGCACAGTAAGAGAAGACACGCAGGGCATGTACACCACACAAACCTAAATGAAAGCAAATTTAAGTTGTAAAGGAATCTCAGCTTGAATAAAGTGCAAATTAAATCAACAGACATTATTCTTTACATTTAACCAAAAACTGACCATGCCTAAAATGCTCCGAATACTGCATTTTTATCAGCTGCATATTCTTAAATGTTAAACCCTGCTTTCCCCTGAGCACATGAATAAGGGTACACTTGATTATTTGATTTCAAAACTTTTGTTTCAGGTTTCACTGTGTAATCATCTTGCAGGGTGCATTCTCTTCTCACTCAGGACCAAGTTACACAGACTTTGAAATGCAAAGAGTGTTAAAGACTGAGTTGAAACCCTTCTAACTTTAACATCTGAGAGACCCTGTTCTCCTTCTGAAAAGGAAATTGAGGTTTAAAAGCAAATACTGTCCTGTGGTCTATACAATTTTAAGTAATCATAGGCACATATAATGGGCAGCTGTAAAATCCTAACAAACGAAGCCCCTTTTCCTACCCAAAGCTGAACAGTTCTGCTATGTTATTTAATTTATACTTTTCCAGATATGCTTGATATCAGAGGTATAGGCCATAGCTAATATCTGCAGTGGGTATCTTTATAACGCATCTCCTTTACCAGAATGTGGCAATCCCTGAAGTACCCAAACAAGTCCCAGGTCTCAAGAGATCTCACGTGCAAAAGAGTATGATCTGAATTATCCCAAGGCTTATCAGGACCACCTCTAAAATCAAATAGTGCTGGAACAAGGATGAGGGGCAGGAGCATGAGGGAGACAGGGATGCTTTTGCATGGAAAATAAATAATGGGTATAAATTGAAATCAGGGAGGTTTAGATTAGATATCAGGAAGAAATTCTTCACAGAGAGGGTGGTGAGGCACTGGAACAGGTTGCCCAGAGATGTTGTGGATGCCCCATCCCTGGCTGTCTTCAAGGCCAGGCTGGATGTGGCTTTGAGCAACCTGGTCTAGTGGAAGGTGTCCCTGCCCATGGCAGGGGGGTTGGAACTAGATGATCTTTAGGGTCCCTTCCAACCCTAACCATTCTATGATTCTATGAAAATAGTGGTAGAGAAGATGTGGATGTACCAGGGGTGGGAGTAGATCTGGATCTGTTGATCTGCAGTGCTGGGAGAAGTTGGGGTAGTTGTGCCTGCTGCTTTCCAAGAGAAATCTCTCCTTTCCCAGCAGGAAATTCGCTATGTCCCAAGACCCTGTCCCGCCATCAGCAGCAGCCACCAGGCTAGCTTTCCAGGACTCTGGCACAAGCAAATCGGGTAGTGAGGCACTGGCAGTCCTGACACAGACAAATGGATGCTTTGCCGACCCCAGATGAATTCACAATTCTGCTCTGAAAGGAGTAGCATTTTTTCTCTCTTTTTCACAGAATTACAAATGGAAAGATTAAAGAATTTCCTTATGACTTATCTCGTGGCAAGCAGCAAGAATAAAATGTGCACTTCCTGCCTGAAAGCCATGCCTTTACCCATAAGGCCACCCTTGCGTCCCACTGACATAGCTGAAGAATTACATTGAATGAGTCACCACTAACTATTTATATTTGAGGGCTTAGAGCACATGCTGTTAACTAGAACACAAAAGTTACACTGGGCTGCTGCAAAGAACAACTTGGGGGTGCACAGGGAAGATCTCACTTGCATTTCCAATACATCCTCCCACACTATCTTTGTCATAGGGCAACAAGTAGCACAGTGACATTTTTATGTGTTGTTTTTTTCCCCACCCACTCTGATTTCCGCCTCCAATTTGACCTTTTGTCTGCCACAGATGTCCACTGGAAAGCCAACTGGGTAGCCACATCACGTAAGACCAGCCCCTACCCATTTTAATGGGCAGAACTTTAGTGGTCTCCAAGGCACTTTTTTAATGTCTTTGCTACTACAGCTCAAAGGTGCAAAGAGGAGAGCTGAAAAGTTTGCGTGGCCCATCGTATACAAAAATGTCCCATGGATTCACGCAACAAAGAATGAATCTGACAAAATATTTTTCTGTTCTTCATGAAACATAAAGCATAACACAGCCTCATTAAGCAGTTTAAACGAGAACATGAGAAACATGTATATATATATATACACATACACACACGTATATATATTCGCATGGACTAAAACTTTGGATGGTGTAAGCCTGCATAATATTCTGTAATTCCCATCCACTGACAGTGCAGCTCTCCCCCAGGGTGGAATCTACTATGGCCTATGCATATTAGGTTAAAAGTCCAAATTCAAATGGAAAAATAAATAATTGAGCATTATGTTAAAAGCTATTATAAGGCTATGATTGATTATTAAGGTACATTTAATAAATGGTGATTCAGTTGTTGAGTCCAACAAGTTTCATGTAACCAGAGCTTACAAACACCTATTACATCTCCTTTTGATGTGCTTATAACCATCTATAATAATTATATATTTAACACACTCATAAATCCACAGACTATATTAAACCTCTCTGAACCCTTCCTAAATGGAATCTTAATACAAAGAGTGAAAAGGTACTCCATTATGGAAATAGATTCAGAAAGCAAGAAACAACTAACATTAACAATTTCCAGTACATGGGAGAGAACTACAATATTTTGCCAGTTGTGTGTAACTATGTGCACAAAACACATTCTAATCAAAACCCGGAAAAAAAACCTATTCAATCAATATATTCTGAAAACAGTGAGTTGTAGTGTAGTAAATATCTAAATGCTGCCCTCCTAACATGTACCTAACTGTATATGCCTATTAATATATACCTCATATTTATTCTTTCAAAGAAATTATCTTTCCTAGATTTTTTTCCCCTTCGAAATCAATAATGAAAACAAACAAATATGTATTTCTAAACATAAATCAAGAATTAGGCCAAATCCTGCAGCCACTTTCCTGACAGTGAAATTTGAGCACTTTCTAGAAAAAAACCCCACAGTACTACCTCGGAGAGAAGTTTCCCTGGCAGCAGTCATACTGCATTAATAAAATACAAGTTTTGTCTCTCCCATGTGTAAATTTTTTCTCATAGACCTCAGTGTCCAGAAGCTCTAATGCAATTTGAGTATTTTAAAAAGAAACGAGTAGATATATTGCTGCAAAAGCAAAATGCTTAGACACTTCTGCATAGGTTTGCATACTGGATTGTCTGCAGAAGCATTTCACAACCTTTCTTAGTCCCTGACTAAGGAAAAGAAGGAGGCATTTTCATTTTTCAGAGATGCATTTATACTGTGTAATCCTGTCCAAAGAGCACCTAAGCTTGATTGTTTAATCATTTCTTTAAAACAATGCAAATGGAAGGCAAAGTTATTTTGATCCACCACCACAAGCTGAAAGGCCTTGGCTGAGATTTCCTACCAGACAATAGAAGAAAGACTGCAAAGAGATAACAAGGAAAACATGATTAAATCACAGAAGTGACATAAAATCAATAGAAGCAGGCAAGGATCAATAATTCTTTGCTCTGAGTAACAGTCAGTAGCGCTTGTACTCATTTTCAGATTTTTCCAAGATTATTTCCTATTTGATTTGTGTGGACTGAAACTTTCTTTACAATAATACTCTTCTAGCATTTTTATTAAGATTATTCTTTTGTAGGTATTTATTGCCTAATTCATTAGGTACATTGGCTTCATTTGTACTGGTTTATACAGAAGCTTATGACTAATCACAACATAGCAATGTATAGCAATTACTTAAGAAAAGTTGATGTGAATTTATAGCCACAGTAAAGAGGAATTTTTGGCTTTTCGTACCTGTACAGCAGGTTTCATTTAGTTCTTCATTTAGTGTGTCAGTTCACAGTATTTGTTACCAAAAATCCAGAAGACAACAATTTATTAAATCAAGACGTTAAAAAAAACAGAGCAGCTGAAGCAGGGAGATTCACTGCCATGGAGTCAGAAGGATCTATTGCATTTATGCAGAGGTGAAAGAGGAAGAATACCAGGCAAATTACATTTCACAAATTGCCCGAGTTGTACAAACACATCACAAAAAAACACTGAAGCCTATTTCTCAAGCTTTCCTAAAAATGCTTGTTACAAAGCATCCCAAGCCCATAAAATACTCCAGCAGAAACAGCAGCACAGATGCAAACCTGTGACACCACCAACTCATCCCATGGTGGATCAAGAAGGGAATACACATGGTCATAATCCTGGGTTAACAAATAATACAATACTAAACCTCAGCCCCTTAAAACTGTTCATGTACCCGATTGCCACTGGGCCTAAGAGTGTAAATGCCCCGTATGTTGTGCCCTGCACAATCTGAAGATGATTGCCCAGCATTCACAGACCCCAGGCTGGAGTATCTTGCCCATTGATGTCAGTGTACATAGCTATCCTTTGTGAAGCTATCCTACTGTATCAGCAGCTATGAGTGTTTAAAAATCACCAGTCAGGCTACTGAAAACATAAGCCTGGCTTGCAGACCTCAAGAGGCTAAGAAATAGTTCTTTTTCTTTGCAATATGATGCTTGTACTGGGAAGCTTCATTCTAGTCCAGTTTCCTTTTGAATCAAAATTTATTTCTTTCTCACAAAAGAAAGAAAAGACAGAGTTCTTAGTTAAGCAACTCCAATGGCCGATACGTAAGACACCCTCAAAACCCATAGCAGTTGACTTACTTTTCAATATTTTGATCCCAGTGGGGCCAGGAGTTTGTCCCAAAGACTTGGTAACATCAAGCTGGTTTATATCCTAGGAGGATTTTAGCTCTTGTATTTAAAACCCTTGAAGAGTTCCCTCAGTTCTTAAAGGTTCTGTCCCACTGTAACAGAGTGACTGAACAGACTTCACTTTGACTACAGCAGTATGAAGCTAGAATAACACCACAGCAAAAGAAAAGACCCTCAAAAAAGAGTAAAGGGTACAGAGATGTTCCTTCCAAGTATATCCTACCTGTAATCATTTACTAACTCTTGACACCCTTTCCCTCAGGTGCTTTGATTCCAACTATTTTCAAATACAGCTGATGATAGTTTAACAATAAACTCAGTTAAATTGCAATGTGATAGAGCTCCTCACAATCTGGCCTTGATCCTCTGGTCACGTGAGACAGAATGTCACTCAGCAGAGCCCACTCTGATTTTTCTGAAGGTGGCAGGAATTTAGAAATAAATATATTGGAAGCACAAACTGAAAAGTGTACGTAGCTCAAACAACTGTTCATCTTTAGTATAAGGTATAGGAAGCCTTAATAACACAGTCCACATACACTATGGGTAGCTTCTCCCTAAGGAGAGTGCAGTAGCCATGAATCTTTCCTTGTTCAGTGATAATCAGAAGGGAAAAAAAAGAGAAAATCACCTGAACTGTTTGATCATCAAAATGCCCTACCAAGGTAGAGAAAACAACTGGAATGAAGCTGAGGTGGTAGGACTGTCAGCGGTGTGATAGCGTTGCCTATTTCTTGGTAAAAATTATGTCCTCAAGAAAATTCATATTTCTATGTGTGCACGGGACTATGAAAGTTCTTAAACATTCATCAGTAAATGGTCAATATCCAAGTACACACCAGTTGGTCTGAGTGCCTTAGGCACATGAAGCAGGTACCAGAATTATATAAAGCAGTATTCTTAAAAGAAAAAAAATCCTCATTTCAAAATATTCACAACCTAAGCTAGAGAAAAACATCTCCTTAGACTGTGTAATCATCTCATGTCATTTCCTCTCCAGTCCATGTCCAGTGCTAGATATGGTCCAGACAAAGTGAATAGGAGATACCAAAAACTGTCAAATATTGTCCCTTGGAAACTTCCCCACAGAAAAAGTACAAGTTGCCAAAGTGCAGAGGAGTTAAGCAGACATAAATTACATATAACTTTCCCTTTGCAGGCTCTTTCTTCTAGAGGTCAAAAAGGCCTTTGAGAATGGATAATATAAATGGGCTACAGGGAAGACTTAATACAACATCTATATTAGAGCCAAGGATGAACCTTTAAAAGCACCATTTCTTGTCTTTCATTTGCCTACACAGGAAGAAGTATATGTATTTTGGGTTATATACAACTTCTAGCAGTCTTCTAAAAAGAGAAAGAGAGGAAAGAGACAGCTCCAGCATACATGCTGTTTAGACAGGACATCAGTATTTGGCAGGGATATACCAAATTACACCAACCTGTGTGAAATCCCTACTGCAGAAGAAAATGAAGGAGAACTGTGAGATTTCAGCAGTAGGAAGCTCATGGAAAAGCTCAGCCTCCCTGTGCCTATTTGGTCTGTTTCCAGATCAGAAATATCCATGTGCCCTAGCAATAGTATTTCACAAACTCTGTAACTGCCAGGGCCAAAACTTTAGCCCTGTAGGCGACAAGTCTACAGCCCAAAATGCTGAGCAAACAATGTAGGACTGGATAGTGGCAGTGCTCCTATCAAGACTTACATGATAACCAGCAAAATGTTAAGCAAAAATCAAATTCAGCCTGTCTAACTATCTTTCTCACGTCTAGCCCTCCCCATCAGTGACAAAAGCCTGTGGTAGCCAACACAGCTGGACCCATGAGACAGAAGACAGAAGGAAAAGTGATGAGTAAGATGATGGGTTTTCTAAAGACTCAGAAAACTCTGGAGTATTTAACTTGTGAAGTACTTTAAAAAACAGCATACAATTATGTGATGAGCCGTACAGAATCTTCTTTTCAGTGACAGTAAAACAATCCTTGAACAGTATAGATTCAGGCACCCCCACATCAGGCACAGTGGCACAACAGTGTAACACATACACATACTTTTATGCACGTATACAAACACACAGATTTAAATGGCATTCCTAAAAAAAAGCACTGCTTGCACCTTGCAAACTCAACCCAAAATTGTTTATATCTTGGCCAATGTCTTGACATGACAACATACTGAGGCGTGTTTTGGAGGCAATATATTTCACATGTAGACAGTAATGCCTCAGGTCAATGCTATGCTGGAAAATACTATTAACTGATAGATGTGGAAATACAATATTTGAGAAAACTAGCTTGCATAACTCCAAAATGGAAGGAGACTCTTTCACTGTGATACCAAATAAAGTTATTTTCCTCTTCATGGTAACCTACAGGGTTTACATTACTTCCTTAGTAAGAAGTGCACGGGAGTGCCCCAGGTTGTTCTGTTGGTCCACAGTTCTTCTGACAAAACATGAGAAGAAGGTCTCTTTCTCTTGGCTGAGCACATACTGGGCATATAAATAATGAAAAAAAGAGAAGTTCAATAGTCATTGTGTTGCATGCTTCTAAAATTCTCCTCCTGGAAAATCTGCAGAAAACGGATTTCTAGAAGTTTCCTTCACCTTGTACTATGAAAAGAGAAAAATAAAACCAACTGTTATTGATTTGTTTTCAAAACACCACATTTTAGTTCTTTATATCTGGCTGTGATAAACAGATACTGCCTTGAAGCTGAAAGTTTTCATGTAAGTAGTTTTTAATTGCAATCAGAAGTTTATAGTCCAACTATATATAACCCCGTAAATCATCATTAAAATGCCTCCAGTCATGAAACAATGACCAGAACAATAATCACTGTGTCTATATCAAAAGTGAGAGATTTACACTCCAACTGAGACAATAGCACAACAAAGCAAATGTTTGCAGTCTTCAACAATATCAATGCCATTTATAACGTATGAGTAATAAAATCAATACTGTTGATATTAATCAGTATCTGGGTGGACCTTGTTCTTGGACTTAAGACAGGCTTTCTGATAAGATAGCTCGCTATTCTTATTCCTTTTTAGTAAATAAAAATATATTTCCTTGAAGATATAGCTTTCCAGCTATAATAATGTGCCAGTATGCCGGTGATTTATAAACATATTATAAAACACAGAAACGCAACAGCTGTGGAAATAAAATAATCACCTCTCTGTTACATTAGGTCAAACCTCTTATTTGCCTGTGATGACAATAAGGAATAAATAAATACTCCGATACCTGACGATGAGGGTGAGGCTGTTTATTCTTGAGTATGTGCTCTGCATCGCAATCAATGATGTGTACTGAGGGAGCCGAATGACACATTTAACCACTCACTATTTATAGGACATGTAGAGGATGTCTGTTCCAGAGGCTCTTACCTAGGCTGAACTAGAAAGGCACTTATAAAATTGAATCTGCTGCTCAGAGCTTGGACTCCGCTGTAAATTACAATCTATAGTTCCGCCTGACTGCTGAGGCATGATGAGCTCACCGAGCTGCTTGAATCCTTGCTGAGGCCGTGGTTTCAGTTTGTATTTTATGCAACTATCCTTCTATGTCAGACGCACACAAGAAATAATAATCAGGAGGCAGAGAAACACATCACCAGGAAAAAAAAAAACATTTTGCAAGAGCAGCTTCTAAAAGGATATATTACGTCGTCTCTACAACACAGACCTGGCTCAGCAGTCCTGCTGCAGTCTCATGTTGGTAGGGTTAATCCAAACCTGTGTTACCAAAACTAGAGAGGAACTGGTCCTTTGCAGGTCACAATCTTTCTTTCTGTTTTCCCTCTCATTTCTACCTCTTTTACAGGGCTCCGTCACACTGTGGCATTTGCAGGTCACAGTAGCATTTGTTGGGTGTAACACTTATTTAAGCTTATCTGCAGAAAGGAACCTGGTAATGATCTACCTGGAGCTCTTTTACTGCTGGAGATGATCCAGGTTTTCCTTTCCTTCTTTACCCCCCTCTTTGCATCGCACGAAGCAAATACTAAACTTACCTCACTCAGCCTGTATTTTGCAGGAAGGGGACTGAAGGTCCAAGGTCAACAGACAATAACTTCCTTCAAAACAATGGGATTATTTAGGCTTTTACATTGAATTACAGAGAGCAGGTTTCAATCCCCCAACCAGAATAAATGTGGGAATAAATGGGACTCATCCAGCTGTACAGTCAGACAGCACATCAGGTAATTCAGCTGGCTAACAAGCTGCAGCAAATAATACAAGTTTGCATCCAAAATTAAATTTGCATTTTTGCTGTTGAAATCAATCAGAGAATGGTTTATTCAATTCAGTTAAAAGTCTCACAGTAGTGCTTGCATGCTTCCTACCTTTTGATTAAAGTCACTAAGAATTATCCCCATTGTGCAGAGACTAGCAAAGTAAAACTAAAATATTAAAAACTGTTTTGTCTGCCAAGAACAAATAAGTGTTAAGCTGGCAGAGCTTGGAGCCTGCCAGAACCTCATGATTTCAGTACTTGCGTTTGTCCAATAAAAATTATTCTGAACATTTTAAATCTCAACACAGCAACTCGCAGCATAAAAATAGAATGTTTTGGGATATCAATTTTGCAGGCAGACATGCACTTTCAGGGAAACCAGCTAGATCCAGCAGAGCTGGGACTGCTCCTGTAAAAAGTTCATGCTCATCTGAGCTCAGCAATCCAGAGCACAGGATGCAGTCATCTCAGTAGCAAGGTTTCTGTCTACCTCACCCCAACAAAATGGAAAATATTGCAGATCTAGAGAACCACTGATTCAAAGGGTGAGTTGGCCTGGATGAGTTACAAAGAACTGAGCCAGGTCAGTGTTTTTTATTGATGCGCCCTCTGAGAAACAGGTCTTGATACAGAGCATGTATATCTCTATAAACAAATGTACACACACGTGTAATATGTCTTATAACCCTAGAGGTACGTTAGTGACCAGGTGTTCAAAGTCTTGCGAAAACAGAAATGTCCTGTTACAGACAGATAGGTTTATTGCTGTCATTGTTGCTGTTGTTTCTCTGAAGATAAATACATGGTTATCTTGTACCACGTTTTCCTCTATACACAAGTCAAGTCTTATCTGGGACAGACAATCAAAAATAGTGCTTTAGATCAAAAGGACAAGAAGTTACAATCTAGCTGGAAAATTAGGTATGACAAATCCAGGACTGTGTCCATGAGATGGCAGGAAGAGACCTCTGAGGACTCCCTTCCGCCTTTACCACCTCTTGAACAATTCTGCAGCAGAAACTCCATTACCACGGTGAGACTAACAGGTTTCTTCCTAGCTCCCCCTAGTGAACCCAGTGACTGGCTCCTGTTTCATTCCACCGAGATACCCTCAGCTTAGGCCAGCATTTACAACAAACTGATATTTTCCTTTAGTACAGACACTCCTTGCAGGTACTCATGGATATTATTTTTTTCCTGAGTGGAAGAAGATGAAGCCTTTGGAAATTAAGGGTGGGATCCGCTTATCTCTAACTAGAGCCCATGAAAATTTAGACATTTACCTTAAACCAGTTGTCTGGGGTACACCTATAGTCATTGTAGAGAGACATAAACACCTCCAGAAGGCTATTCACTGCACTTTATCTCTTTTCACTGACAATAGAAGGACCCTAGACAACCCATTTAGATTAGATAACTAAATGTGAAGGGGATGAATTTAAGTGAGGTGAATCCCTTGTGATTGGACTTCTCAGCCTCCACAGTATCTTCAAGACCTCACCATACCTGCCTCTTTGAAAATCTCTGTATTTGATGTGACATATCAAAACCTGGCTCTTCTATTACTACTCTTGTTAAGGCATGTTCTTTTTAGCAAAGTTTGTTCCTAGCTCCAGTCCAGAATTGTGAACAATTTGATTTAACAAAGCAGAAGCAGAGAAATCTTCTAAGAATGATGAGTCCAGAACCATCACAAAGTGGGTGGTTGGGTACCCACATCTCTCTCCCATGGAAAAAACTCTTGGATGAAAATACAGAACATCTTCATCCATTGCAAGTTCAGAAAACCTTTGAACAATTGATGTGGAAGTGTAAATCTCCAAGAACGAAACAAACAGCTGCTGGGATGAGTTCATACTTTCTTATTCTATGAAGTACCCATAGGAAAACATTTTCTCAAATTATCTTCTCACTTTCACAGATTGGGTTTCTACATGTACCTAATAGACTATTCATAAAAATTTTGCTATGAGAATTGAAACAATCTGATTATTAAATGCTGCAATGCAGCAGCACCCAAAGGCAGTGACCGAAACTGAGGTGCTGTTGAGCGAGGGAGTGTGTAAGTACCTTGGGGCCAGACTCACGTACTTTTGCTCCCATTGGGTAGTCTCAAATAGTCTCACAGAAGCCAGCAAGATTGCTCAAGGAGTATGTTACTCAATGGGAATAGATGCACCAAAAATTTGGTTTACCCTGAGGATCTTGCACGACTAAAGAATACAGGTGAAATATTTAGTCCCATTAAAGACAGTGGCAAAGAGAACAAAACAAAACAATTAATTTCAAAGAGAAATACTTCACCCAAAGAATAGACAAAGAGAGGAGGACACATCATCTGCATGATGCAGTCAGAATGGCAGCCAAAACTGCTTAACTACCTGGTTTTCATTCCCAAGAAAAAAAAAGCCAAACACAAAACCATATACAAAATTAGTGGAGAAACAAGCAAGCAAGGTGTCTATAAATGCTATTATTAGTACACCATATATATGCACACATATCTCCATTGTACACTTCTGCTTTAGTTTGCTTTCTAATTTGAAAATATGAATTACACTAGTTGGTTAGATCACGCCATTGTTCCTCTTTGCTGATGGCATAAACTTACCCGTAGTCAGAAATAGGTTTGATCAAGACATTTTTCTGCTGCAAACCTCCAGGTAGGTGAAAATAACACTTGTAAAAAAAAAATCACACTCATTTAGTGACGACACAAGCTCAGAGCAGAGGTTCTGATCAAAACAAAATGTGCATGTGTATATGAGAAAGAGAGAGTAAAAGTCTTATTAACTTAATGGCTAGGATATAATGAGGGATTATTAAAAAAAAAAAGTGGGATATTATCCCTATGGTGATGAATTATTTATACAAATGATCAAGTTCTCACAGGAAAGACTGAGAAAATTCACTCTGCACACACCTCAGTGGTTAGGATACACTAGAAATATGGGAAACCCAAAGCTTGGTCTCTGCTCTCCAGAAGGCAAATCAAGGCCTTCCTGCTGTCTTCTCCATCCCAGGTGCAAACGGAGACAGCTGAGAAGTATGTTTTGTGAAGAGCCTGCTAGCTCTTGCTTTCATCCTGATGTGGAAAGGGGTTGAAATTCGCATTATGCTTTATGGTGGGAAAAATTCAGGACAGGTTCTTCCACTGAGGACTCACATCATTCAGACAATGGGGCTCACCTCTGTTAGGGGACCCAGTAGAAGAGCAAAGTTACTGAGTTTTGAGAGGAAATCGTGCCACTGTTAGTATCGTTCCTTTTAGAAAAACCAGTTATAAACTCAACTACATAATGGCAATTTCCTCATTTAAACCTTCAGCAGGGCAGGTAGGAGCAGGGCCCAGGAGTGAGCAATACTCACTCTGGGTCATGAGATGGGGAAAGGACAGAAGTGCACTACTCCAGGAAATACCTGGAAATGCTGGGGCTCCTTTGAATATGAGCACCGCCTGATTG
Source organism: Eurypyga helias (assembly GCF_000690775.1). Taxonomy (NCBI): domain Eukaryota; kingdom Metazoa; phylum Chordata; class Aves; order Eurypygiformes; family Eurypygidae; genus Eurypyga; species Eurypyga helias. The sequence continues at coordinate 139,584 of NW_010236858.1, forward strand.
CACCATCACACCTGCCAAAAACCACCCAGACTCTCAAACAGAATGATGCAATTTTCTGTGCGAGTGCTACAAAGGTACCCTCTAATCCTTACCTGGGTTAAGTGCCTTCATGTCAGGATTCTTAGAAGTTATTTGCTGAATATTATCATTCTAACTGCCTTCTGTCCTATGTAAAATATACCACTCACAATAGAAGTAGCCAGGTCTAGGGAAAACACAATTCTGCAAGAATTTCCATACGAAATGCCCTTCCCTGAAAATCAACAAAATATCTGTGGGTGAACAGGAAGCGGGGGGACAGCATACAATATACATAGGTGTTTGGAATCTTCATGGGTTTTGCAGCATTCAGCCAGTATTCTGCAAGTATTAAGAAGATAAAGGTACTTGATCTCTGTTTGCCAAGAAGCTGGGGACAAGTTAAGAGTGAGTTGCAGATTTTGACTTTGTGTGTGTGTGTGTATAGGTGTGCACCCACACATGTTAAACAGCAAAATCTTCTACAGTTTGCAAGGCTCAGCTTTATTATGGAAACATAATTTGAGTCAATGGTAGTATAAAATTTATAATAGATTTCAGATTTTAATTCATAAACTGGGAAGTTACTGGAACCATTAGTCAGGAACATAGTAGGGGAACACCTAGAAAGCTATTGTTTAATTAAAGATAGTTAACATAACTACAGAGAAATCATGTGTAAGCAAATCAGAATTCTTGACTTACGGATATAGTGCAGTGCAGAAGTGTAACATCATACGTATTGGTTGAAGGGTAAGTCATTCTGTTGATAAAGAACTGGCCTGTAGATTAAATCCATGTGAAATCGTGTCAGGATAGGAGGGCAAAACTCAAAAGAGTTAGTATGTGTATGAGAGTTGCTGATACAGGTCTGTCAGTGCCCTTAAAGAATCAATGTAACAGGTGATTAAATTAGCCATTCTGTACCTGCTTGGAAATATGGTCATTAAAGAATGCTCCAGACCTGGGATTAACTTCTTGAATCAAGAACATGAGATGAATGAGGATGAGTGCTATAGAGAATATATGCTATATAATAGAAGCTAATATTAAGGACAAGAAAGAAGTATTAAATAGAAAAAGTGGAAATTTTTGTGTTAGTCTAACTCTTCCTTTTAAATCTGAGCAGATTTTAGCACTGCCCTCAGTGCTGTTGGCACAATGCCATGCTATACAAAGAAGGACCAGGTTGCTGTGGTGGCTGGTGGCTCCAGAGTGAAGTTTAGAAACTGAATTCTATAGGAGACTGGATAACACTTAATTGAAAAATAAGAAATTAAAAAAAAAAAAAATCCACATAGCTCCAAGACTGCAAATGAAAGGAGACAGGTTGTGGGGGGAACAAATGATCTGCAGTAGAAGTTGTAGACATACAGAGATATATACAGGCCATAGAGTTCTGTCAACCTGAGACACAGAGACAGTAGTGACCACTGAAGTGGATGGTAAAGTCTCAAATCAAAGGAAACGTTATCACTTCTGCACTTGAGTTACAGTAACATCCTTTCCCTGTTGTATTTGTTTAAATAACAAGGTAGAGAGTTGTTTGTGATTTCACATTTAAACCTGGCTCAAAAAGATGAGGCCATGATTTCATTGATGGTTTGTGGTTATCATTACAACAGTAATAATAATAAATATTCATTTAGTTTTAAAAGGATGCAACAGAAAGAGAAGCAATCAAGGGCACTCAGAGGATACCTAAATTCAGGAAGTTCAGCTGCACTAACATGTTCACATTCATTGTAAAGGAAAGTGCACGTATGGCACGTGAGGGGCCTGATTCTGTGTCTTTTAAACTGGCAAAGTCCTTCTGATATTTTTATTGTAAGGTTTAGGTGATGAGAGAGAGTGTTAAAAGGGTCTAAGCATACTAGGGATGACAGATGCCAAGAAATTGTCTCCCTTATTGATAGAGCTTTCCTGAAAACAAAAATCTTGAGAAGGCAAGGCTGAAGATGACTACTGAAGGCATCCTCACCTAGAGGTCTTTTTGCAGAGCTGTTGTAAACAGGAGCTATAACTCACAACTCAGACAGGACGGATCCAGATGGGCTCTTTGGCTTCCTTCCATAATAAAATCTTTAGTTTTCCTAAAGAAAATAGAAACTTTGTGCACATGCTCCTCACTTCAGAGCAAAACTTGGTTTACAAACTCAAGTAGTTTAAGGATTAAAAAGTTTAGTCTATCTCTGCAAATGAACTTTATCAAAGTGCAGGTAAAATCGAGCCTTCAGGTAAACAGGAGCATTTGCCAACTGGAAATCCCAGCTCTTTGTATATTTAGTAATGAGTGAAGATAAGATTTCTTTTTTTGACAGCATGATGGATACAATCATAAAAGGAATCATGCTGCTGTAACAGAGTATACTTGAAGAGTGAATTTGATGGCTACAGCTTTATTCCCAAACATGTCTTACCTTTCTTTTATTTAAAGTACATGAAAGCTAGTTTTTCTGGCATGTGAAAATGTTAAAGTTTTGTTGTTTTTCTTTCTTTACTCCCCCTCCACCCCAATATGGACATACTACGTTTAATTGTCATACTCAGATCTGCTTCCCAATTCAATAATCACTGACTCATTTTAGCATATTTATTTTTTTTTTTTTATAGATAGAAAAGTACAGTAAGCAAAGAAATACAAGCTCTTGGGAGAACACAAGCTCATAAATTGTTACATATAATTCTGCTACTGTGGGTTAAAGGAGGGGGCAGCATCAAGAATGTGGTGAAACCAGCTGGTTTGAACCCTGGTATTTCACTATAAAAGCCATGCTTAAATCTGCCCCAGATTAAAAAAAAAATTAGTTTATTGGTCTCAGCCTGTTACTTTTTGGATGCTTATCCACGTCACAAAACCAATAAAATCTGACATGACTGACAGTCTCTGCTTAGAGAAAGACCTCGTAGCTACTAGCCACTTGTGGCTGAAACCTAATGACCCAGCTCTACTGGGAAGCTCGTGCAAAGATTGATTCTACCTTACATCGCTCAAAAGATATAGTGCCAAGATAACGATTTTTAACTATTCTTAGCATTTACCTAAAGCTTGAAGGTGCTTGAAGCACTCACACAGAAGGTGTAGCTAAGCATAGGTTCCAAAGATGTGGTGGGCATTCATCATAACTCATGCTTTACTAATTTGTGTGAGAGTCTCTTTTCCCTCAAAAATCTGCTGAAGAAAGCCCAGGGCGCCTCACTTTGTAACACTAAGCTCACAAATTGCACAAGTAACAGAGATATCTTCCAGCACACCTCCTTGGATCCTGGATGCATCAAGATCCCAGCAGAAAGAAGATGAAAGCATGAAAACAAGTTACCCATAATGCATTCTCAGTGACAGTCTCTTATTCCATGGCCGACCTCAAAATGAGGTTGTGAAGATGAAATCAAAACTTTCTGCTGATTTCAGCAGGCCAATAGAGTCAAAATTACTTACCTGGGAAAAGATTCCACTAGTCACTGCCACCTGTGCCTTGTTCTCTGCCTACAGAGGGATAGGGGCCTCCTCTGAGCCAAGCTACATCCTCCCACAGCACTTAGATCATGCAACAGACTTTTGCAAGGTTGAACTGCTCTGGTTTTAGTCTGATCAAAAGTAGACACAGGACCCCAATCCAAAATGCAATCTACACGTTCATACCAAATGCAGTCCCAACTGAGATCCTTTGCAGTCTGGTAGCTGATGGTTTACAAATGAGGAATATACTCTTATATTGCAGGGGAAAAATGCTCCTTTTCACTCAACAACTGAGAGAAAGTACGATTTACCATTCTGAAAGGGAAAACCACACATGCTATTTTTGGTCATACTACTTCTTTAAATGTCCTGAAGTTCAGATCCTGTGCACTTCTCAGCAAGGAAGAATGTAACAGAGTTCTCAGGAAAAAAAAAAAAAAGTTAAAAATATAGATTTCCATTCATGAATACATGACAAATCATCCACAAAGGTGTGTGTTGCAAAGATTGTTACCTGCAGGCTTCTGTTGCTCCAGTAACCATGATGAAGGAGAACAACTTGATGGTGATCAGAGCTGGAAGAACTGGTAGCAGCACCCCAAGCACCGCCCAGAAGTTGGTCTCTAGTTAGTACGTAACAGGTGCAAATTCTCCTGTCTAAAATGCAATGGGCTGGGAGGTTTCAGTCATTCCAATACAAATTGAGAGAGGAAGGCCTGGAGATTAAGTTATTAATTTATTTTTTTAACTATTTTCCCCTCGGAAACATTGTAAACATTACTTTAAAGAATGGTCAGGGAAAAATTGTTGAGTGTTTATGTCAAGAAAAATATTGGCAGATTTTGAGAAAAAATGTCTATGGGTTTGCTGCTTAGCAACAGGTCATTGGAGTTGAGGTCTGTATTTTAGAAAATGTATATATTTGTTCTGGAAATTCTCATCAAATGCACAAGTAAGTTCATTGGAGAGGAAATATTTATGATCTCTCATAAACAATATGAGGCTTCAATAACCTTCATGAGGGCATTCTGTAGCCTGTGCACATACAGACTCTGGTCTAACAGAGCCCTGATCAAACAGGTTTGTACAGAGTAGTGTTCCTAAGTGCAGCAGATGTCCTTCCCACAAAGCGCTCTCCTCACAGCGTGGTGAGCGGCATGAAGAAAACTCTGTTTTCTCTTTGTTATGGAGAGAAACATGTTTCCTGGTAGTTTTCGTCTCCCTTGATCTCAATCCCTAACACTGTTTGTTTTGCAGGCATTCTACAGAAAATCAAGAGCAGGCATAACAACACATCTCAAATACTGTAGCGTAGGTCTTTGACACTATCCATCGTTTGAAAAAAGTCATTTTGATATGTTATAGAAATATACAGTACAGATGCTTTGTCAAGAAGAGCTCTGCCTTCCTAGAACCTGTCAATGAGTTGCACTAGCATAATCAGAGGTAAATCTTTGAAATGATATAGGATGTGAATATGCCAGGTTAGGATATTACTCTTGTAATTATTGACAGTACCTGAACTAAACATGACTTCCATGGAGTCATTCCAATGAATACTGCCAATGCAAATCAGGAATAGTGTTCATAATACTTTCTTCTACAAAATATGTGAGTATATAAACCTCATCAGGAAGTTATACATTTTCTTTAAGGGAAAAAAGTTTGCATAAAAGGTCAAAGAGTTTGAGGAGGATACAGAAGAACACTTCAGCCCTCCTCTAAGAGTCCATGGTCAGCACTTACCTATGAAGTACCTGCTGCTGGGGAATCTGCAAAAGAGCTGAAAGGGGATGTTGCAGTTCTCCATGAAGCACAGTGTTGTAACCAGTGCCTCTAACACGCACTTGTTCCAAAATTTTCGTGCTTAGTAGTGAAGCCATCTATATGTGTAAATAGGTGCTCCTGATCTGGCACGAGTAGTAAAGCTAGATAAACTACTTGGGATCCTTTCCGATTCTATCCTGTAACTGTGCTAACCAGAAGTGGGGGGGAAGGGGAGCGTTAATAGCAAATTTGAGGGTTCTAATCCTTTTTAACTTTAGGAGGGGAAAGAAACGAAACAGGAAAAAAAGAAAGACAAAACCTCGTCCTTAAATTCAGGGCATGAGAGTCATTTAATATATTAAAAGTAGTACAGTTAGAACTAGAAACACAGGGCTTTCCAGCATCCCAGCCAACTGGACATGGCTTTGCAGGTCTCAGACTGCATGGATCCCAACAGAAGTACATAGGTACAAACAAAGGCAGAATTTAATTACGAGTGCACATTTTATTGCACAATATACTCTCAAAAATGCCTACATGAAGTAGAAACTTGACGCTCGGTTTGATAATTTGTTCGAGGCTCTTTGTTAAGCAGAATGAGTGCAGTGTAATATGTGCAATACGCTGACATCTTCTTATAGGTCTGACATTTACTAAGGTAATAAATTAAAGTAATTATGTTAATGTATAATAAATGTATTCAACGGGAAATAAAAAGTGTACAGTGCAAGAACAAAAAAAAAATCTTGTTTTTCTGAGAGGCTGTCATGTACAGAAGACTAAGATCTTAGCAGAGATTTTTTGGAGGCTGATAATATGTTTCTTACAAGCATAGCTTGAAGTAATCCTTATTTCTAGTGAAAATATAATTTAACATCATGAACTTCAAGACATCAAACTAGAAAATGGCAATATAAATTAAAGATACCCATTCTTCATGTGGTGGTTGTGACTTGAAGAAGGAAAGATGCAGGGTTCGTTAGCTTCTTTGATCTGTAGACTTGCCATCCACAGTCTGATTTTAGGTTCACTGAATAACTCAGGCAACAGTTTCATACGTATGTGACATTTTCAAAAGCCACTTATGGATCAGTAAGATTCAAAGAATACTGTGGTGGCAAGGCTGAATGAGTTGTTACCATGCTGCAGCTCACCGTAACTCGCCACACATGCTCTGCTAGCTTACTGCACCTACCAAGCAACATGAGCTTGCTTAGACTGTCCCATAAACCTCTTCTCGTACATTTGCCATGAGTGAGGATGCCCCTTCGGACAGGCACTTGAAAAGACTTGTGAAGCTGTTGCAGTTCAACCTTGTGCTGGAGCTCGCAGATGCACAAGTCACTCCTTAAGAAGGACCTCGGTGCTACCAAATCAGGGGCCTTTTAAACCTTCCCCCCTTGGCTCCAGCCAGGCCCAGTGACTACTGTTGGCTGACCTTCAAAATGGGTATTTACAGGACAGGTGTTTAAAGGGGGAGTTTCCTCCTGGCTCCAGATAATTAATGGAACTTTCTGTTAAAAACTACTAGAGGTTGCGCATCATTTAAAGCCGTCTACTCAGCATAGATACTCCAATTATGTAAGTATCCAGTCCATTTTGCAGCACTCTGAATACAATTGCCTCAGCAATATCTAGGGATGAGGTTGGCCAGGAAGCTTTAGAATGTATGGATGAGACCTTCAGCCAAGTCAAGTGAGGTATTTCTCACACTAATCCTACTAACAGTGGCTGAGGACGTTTATGAAGTTTCATTTTGCTACGTCAGATTGGAAATCTTAATATGCCTCGTTCTGTCAATTGTTCCACTTACTTCAATGGGTCTTCACACAGATAAGGTGAAGTACAAACAATACAAATAAAAGGGTAGGTTCTTTGAAGAAGAGACCTTGGATTTGTTTGGGTAGAGCCTAGTAAAATGGTGTTTGATTCTCTCGTGGCTTCTAAGCTCTGCCACAATAAACAGAAATGAATAAAAATAGCACTATCAAGCTGCACCAATGCCTGCAGCCTATTTGACTTGCCCTGGCATTCAGCTAGATACTAATGGCAAAAAAATACTGATTAAGGCTGAGTAATTTTGCCCCAAATTGAATTCATTTTAACAGCAGAGGAAGGGGAAATATTATCCTGCTCTTTGCTCAGCGTATTTAGATATAATGACATAATATGAACGCATTCCAAAAATTGCCTCTCTTCAGGTAGTGCATTTTGGAGTGATTTCAAAATTCCCTTAGGTTATATCAGTGAAACGTTTCCCCCTGTCTCAAAATCACTAAGTTCTCAGTGCCCAATTGTCTGTGTCACTTACTTTGTTTACATGGTGGGTTATTTTCTAGCCTACGGTCTGTGCTTTATTTTGCCAGGCTGCCCTTATGCTACTTTGTGACTATTTTGATTTTCAAGCCTCCATGCATAAATTATGATTTATTTTGCTTTCTGAAGGGAAGGCTGAGTGAAGTAATAGAGTGTGGGTTTTTTGGTTTGTGTTTTATTATGAATATTTCAAGAGTGTGTTATTTTATTATGAAGAAAACTCTGCACTTCCAGCAAATTTCATTTTTTCTTCTATGTTGAAAACTATACACAGAGAAGAGCTGAAATAAAAAGGAAAACTGTATATTTTGTTCGAGCCTTAAGAGATGCTAAGTTCTCATAACCCCAGCATTGGACTAAGATATACATCATACTCCTCAAAAGTGGCCTCCTTTAGTCATTAACGTTATTTTACAAATAGCTGGATACCCTGCGCACTACAGTATTGTCAATGCATTGTTACTCCATGCCCAGAGAGAAGCCATGTGCAGAAAACCTGATTATATGAATAAAATAAGCATCAACATCGACGCTGTCTGATTTTAAGCATTAGTGAGGGATATTACTCTTCAAAACTTACTTAGCTGTTCTAGCGATAGCAAGAGCCAGAAGATGAGGCCATAACTGAACTATTGCCCAAAGGCAATTACTGATTGAAATTGATTAATTCTACAACCAAATTTGACCAATAGATCAGTTGTCATGTTAGGGCAGATTTGGGCAATATTGCCGCAGTTGTGAAGGAGACATAACCGTCCAGCATGAATAGTTAATACCATTTGTTACCCTGTAGAGTTGTTTGTTGAGTTACCCAAGGAAATCCCAACGGGGAACTGAGCAGGGCGTGTTACTTTGATGCTATAAAACCATTGTGTTACCTCTCTGCTTTTATGTATGAATCTGAGGAATTGTTAACAACACCAAGAGCAGTTTGCTCTGAGCAACACAAATGTAACGGACTTAACATCAAAGTGATGCAAAATCCACTGAAAACAACAGAAAGGCTCTGACTGAATCTAGAGGACTTTGAATCAAGGCCTACCAGGGTCAAGTCTGCTGTCCTAATGGGTTTTCTAAGGGGATCCTGTGGGAAATTGGAAAAAGGATTCTAATTTCTTGAATCCAGGGATTACTGAGTTTTCAAGCTACTGCTTTTGCAAAATCATTGGTTCAGCTTCAGCTTCTTTCCCCTTCCAGCCTGTGACACAACGGCACCAGAGCACAGAGCTCTGTGGTTGCACAAGGGTCTCTTTGCACACAAGAACCTTCCCTCCTTCTGGCCCCCCAGGAAAGATGTTTCAGAAAGCCATTTGAGGTAAAAATGATCGATGCTGCTACCGCACGCCCAGAAAGAAGCTGCGATGAAGAGTTCCTTACACCATCATGTGTCAGAGGATGGTGGGGTTTAGGATGCAAATCTTCCTGCAGTAACCCTGTCCTTCCTTGCATGGAGATGAAGCTGCTGAAATGGGCATTTTGTTACATTATTTCTGAAAACAGCCCATAGACTAAAGGTGATGCTAAGTGTGGCAGCCTGCTTCTAGTTCTGGCTTCACACTGATTTCACAACCATTCTTAGTGGCTTGGTTTGCATGGGTTTCTACACAAAACTCAAGGCTCTGGTTTTCGCTTTGAAAACCCTGCGTGGCTTGAGAAGAGTGTCCAGAAGTCTTCCTGAACTGTCACACAATCCAGCTGCAAATGTGATGTACGAAGACATCCTCCTGAGGTTTTCTGACGTTAATACAAGTAACTTCATTAGTTGACTGTGCAGAGGATTGGGCCCTTCTCCGTTCATGAGGGTGTATTAGCCGATGGAGCATCCCACACGCAATTTCCCGAGCTCTCGTATCTGCTTCTTCGCTTGGAGAGGACAGGGTTTTGTTAAGCTTTCAAGAACATTTCAAAGCTCTTTTTTCCTCTATCAAGGTGTTTTAGAGGAAAAGGGTATAAATGAGCAATGTGATAGATACGGGGAGCTCTTATTTTGGTTGGGCAACAGATGAGGCATATGGGTAATTTATTGCACTATAATTGTGTTATGTGATATCGATGCTGCAGTATTAATGACTGCAAAGTGCCCAGATTGATTCAGATGGCCATTTACTGTCATTATTACAAATCTAAATAAATAAATAAGAGCAATTGAATTGATGTATCTAAGAAGTGTTTCAAAGTCACCTGGTGACATACATGTAGGCGCTTGTGAACAGAGAGCGACCCGCACAATATCAGGGACATTTTTATTGAGGTCAGAAAGAAATAGAACAATTAAGTCATTTTCAGTCATATACAATATATTAGGAACTGTTTTAACAAGCACATTGCTAAACTGACTGGCATGAACAAAGCATTTTAAAAAGCTGGGGTGTAAGCATGCCAGGAAAAAAAGAAAGAAAACATGTAAACTATGCTCAAAAATAGTCTGCAAATGTAAGGAAACAAGAAAAACTAAGACAATCATGCACATACCACTCCTGCTACCATGGCCCAGTGAATACAGTGGTTACCATGGCTGGATCTGGCTATGAGGTGGACTTTAGGGGGCAAGCTTTGTTTCTGATCTCTGCCCAAACAGAGCGCCTTGATCCAGTCTGTTGGTTTGTGTACTTTGGGCAAGCCAACCTCACACTGCAAGAGCCAACAAGTTAAGTTTGAATTTATCTCATGCCTTCAGGTTTCTCTTAGCATCCCCTGTCTGGCTGTCATATCATACAGACCGTGAGATGTATTATCACTCGATATTCCAAAATATGACTCTGCGCTTTTTGCCTGAAATGCAAGAACAATGGAAGTCAGACAGCTAACATTACTTGCATTTTGCAACGTTATTTATGCATCCACTTTTTTTTTTTTTTCCTAAGCAGAAAACAGTACCTTAAAATGTTGATCTTGCTAAAAGGTAGTTCTTCCATTAACCGTTTGTGGAGAGTATTGATATATACAAACATAGGCACTTTTTTTTTTTTTTTAATGTTAAACTTACACACTTGTATTAGCTTCAATAATCCTTGGCAGTGAAAACAATGAGAACAAGCCTGTTTAAATAAATAACTTCATACTCAGAGAAACATTTGAGAATAGGTGGGATACCAAGACAGTCAAGTAAGAACCTGCTAGTATTGATCTGCATGGGAAAAAAAAAAAAAATCTGTTTTGGCTCTTCATGCACCCACAACCTCTGATGATCATTGACTCAGTAGCCCAGACAAATCCCTTAGATAAACAAGCAAACCCCAAATTAACATATTAGCCATTAATACTCCAGTTAACTATTTTTATAACCACAACAACAAGAAAAATCTATTATTTCTTTTTAAGGTTTATTCTTAACCATGTTTATATGGTGCAAACATTGGACCTAAGTCACCTGCAATGACCAGGACAGCAAGTCAATGTTACAACCAGGAGTAAACTTTGGATATTCTCATACCATGCCTGGTGCTTAAATAGCTACATTTCAATATCTCTTCATTTTATGGGTCATCAGAAACATAAGAAATACATGCCATGTTTACTTTTCACCTCCATGTACTTAGATAAGCTCACGCACACACGTACGCACACATCACAATTCAATGTACAGAAGAAGAGAACAATTTTCAAATACTTGGTTATAAAATTGCCTGCTATAAAAAAGAAATAGCTCCAAAACATGTCCATTTGGTTTGTTGCTGCTCTTCTTTTCTTTTTTTTTTTTTTTTAGCACCTGCTTCCAGAATACCATTCCTGGGGACTGCAGAAAGCTGTGTAAGCAGTGATGAGGAAGGTGCTTAGAGGTTACTCCCAACATGGAGCTCCCCTATGGCTGCTTCCCTCCCACTTCCCCATGCTGACAGAAACACCTCGGCTGGGATTTTCCCCATTCACGACCAGAAGGAAGTGGCTGAAAAGGGATGTAGGTCACAAAGCAGGAAGACAAAAATAAAAGTGATAAGCATTCCTACCTGGGGCTTTCGATATGGGAAAATGCTGGGTTATTGAAGGAGAAGTGAAAAGACCTACAAGAGAAATCTAAGGGTTTCTCTGTAAAATCAGACACTATGTATTGACCTGCTGAGGATATAAGGAATCCTGTGGGAAACTCTGCTTTAAAGTTTGGGTTAACAGCAAGTATACACACCAAACAAAGGTAACAATGTCTTAAGAGTCACACTGCCTGCATTATTTTTATGCATGTAGGATGGAAGGCTTTATTGACCATATTCAAGCCAATTATTAGCATTAACTGACAAGCAGATAGATATGAAAACTGCAAAATCAATGCACCCAGTTATTCTGGAAAGCAATCATTTTCTGCCTCTCCATACACACAGAATATTTTTTTTTTCTTGTAGCAGAAATGCTTATACACTATTGGCAGACTCAGGGCATACCGAAGCAGACACCAGGATTCAGCTGCATCACTCCCTGGATTTTGCTGACAAACCAAAATGGGTGGAAAACTATCAACTTAATTTTTTCTTGTTGTTGCCAGGGCTTTGGGTTTTTTGGAAGGAAACTCTAAGGAATAAATCCTGTTATGCTTCTCACTGTAAAGCAGTAGTTGCCAGCTAGCCTGCGATTCTGAACTGAAATGTCCAAGTAGATTTTCAAGACGGTTACTGCAATATCACCAGGACAGACGAGAGATGTGTAACAATTCCTTTAAATAACAGTGTCTAACATCTTCATGAAGGAGGGTGGGGTATATAAAAGAAACAAACAAAGCTTCAGATGAAAAGCCTGTCTGAGTCTCCTTCCGTTTACACCAGTTTTACTCTAGCGTAGCCTCTGGTTTCACTGAAGTTAGTCATGATTTACTTCTCTGTCAATGGTTGCTTCGGTCACAGATTTCTTGGGAAACATCACAGGTGCAAAGAGGCTACAAGAAGGAAGCCTTAAAACTCTAAAAATAGATAATTTATTAAAAAAAAAGTATATCAATGGTGAGTACAGGCAGTGGCTGTTAAGGGTGATAAGTAATTAAGACCCAGTTAAAAGCTACACAAACATTAGCCTCTCCAGTTATCTGAGGGCCACATCCTTTATTTTGGGATTCTTCAAGCAAAATATAACAGTGCAAGAAAGTTCAGGGAGCTTTAAATGGCCAATGATCAACCTCGCTTGTGCAGTCTGAACCCTTCCCTGGCTTTATGCAGAGCAAACAGCAGGCAGCAAGTCCACGGTTTGTTTTTTTAAATAAGAAAAAAGAAGATCGATAATAACAGGGATTCTCAAACAGCTTGGCCTGGGCCTAGGCACACCCAGTGCTGCCCCTTCTCAGCCTGGGCCCTGTAGGGATGGCCCAGGTCAGTGTGACCCCATGGCACCATGCATGACCCCAAAGCCTTGGCATTGCCACGGGAAAAAAGAGCCCGTATGACACGAGGAAATCTGGGCTATGGCACTGAGAAGGATGCTTGCATAGAGGCAAGAAAAATAGTACCCCGTGGGATCAGTGGGAGATGCTGCTGGGACCGTGGTGTTTGCCGTACCCAGGAGGGCCAAGGATCAGATGACCCAAGGGGTTCCTCACCATCTCTCAGGGCTTTGAGGCCCGACAGGGAGCCCGGTGGCAGCTCCGTGAGAAACCCAGCGGTGCGGGCAGGGGTGGTGGAGCGGGTCTGCACTCAGGGGCTTTCCCTGGTACCTCACCCTGGGCAGCCCTGGAGGGACCCGGGGGGCCCTCCCACCATGGGGGAAGCAGCGGTTGGTTTGTGGTGGCATGGACAGAGGGGTGCAGAGCATCCCACTCCCCCCACAGAAGACTGGGACAACCCCAGCCTCCCTCCTGAGGGAGCAAAAGAGCGGCCTGTGGATTTGGGGTAGAGCAGGACCCGACGGTGATTTTTATAACCCACGACGGAG
>NW_010236859.1:0-6894 GCF_000690775.1 Eurypyga helias
CGGGCCGCGGCCGAGCGGGGCGGGTCAGTTCTCGTCCTTCCTCGGGGTAGTTCGAGGTGGAGGAAGGGGGCTGAGCTGCGCGGGTGCCAGCGGCCTGGCGGGGCTGCAGGGCGCCTGCCTTCCGACGGCACGCAGCTCCGCGTGAAACCGGTGTGAGAGCTGCGCTGCCACCCCGAGCCCTTGCCGCACCTCTGCAGTCCGTCGTCTGGAGTGGGAAATTTGGGAATTGCAGAAACATTCACAGTGGTGGTTTTCCTCTTTATTGACATCCAGGTGGCACGGGGCCTTGGGTTAATGACTGTTGAAAATAATGTGTTTTCAAGCGCTAGGTAAATAATTTATGTCATGGGCAGATAGGACGATGATGTGATTTAGGGCCAGATCCTGAGAAATCATGAAAATAGCATGCGGTGTCCTTTGTATTTCTTGCTAAGAAGAGTTGTGATCTAGCTGTAACAGTTGCTGAGTACTTCCGTGTGGTGCTGTAGTGGTGCCTGACATCCGCAAACACATTGAAACAGCTGTATTTTATGACACATCCTCTTCGAAAGGGTGGAAAAAAGCAAAACTGGCCACACGCTCTGTGAGAGTTTTTCTGCTATGTGTAAGACCCTGGGAGGAAAGCATTGGAGGGGTAGGGAAGGTGGTCGTTTGAAGCACGCTATAATCCCTTGAAGTGACAACTGTTGAGCCCTTGAGAGCTGTCCTGCCATGAGCATGGGCGGTTAATTCTGCTGGACTCTGGTGACTGTCAGGTAGGCTCTGAGTCCGCAGACACTAGAGTAGGTAACCTTTTGCAGAGCCGTTCAGTTCCCCAGGGAAGAGGGGTTAGGCCCGTGGGAGTAGCCCACCGGTGGGTTCCGGTTTCTGGTCACCAGCTGACCACACTGCTAAGGAAATATGTCAAAACTGCAGTACTGTGGCCAGCTCTGGGCTCCCCAGTACAAGAAAGGCAGTGCCGTACTGGAACAAGTCTAGTGAGGGCCCACAGAAATGATTAAAGGTGTGTGACATACGAGGCAAGGCTGAAGGAGCTGGGACTCTGCAGGCTGGAGAAGGGAAAAGGTCAGTGGGGTCTCACAGATGTGTAAGACTTTACACCTTACACCTGCTGAGAGGTGATGAAGAAGGTGGAGCCGCACTTTTCAGTGCTGTGCAGTGAAAGCACAGAGGCAATGGGTACAAACTGGTACATACTTTTTTTTCGTTTAAACTGAAGAGAAATTGTTTACTGCTGTGGTGATTGAACACTGAAATAGGTTCCCTGGAAAGGTGGCATCCTCACCCTTGGGGATAATCAAAACGGGACTGAAAATGATTCTAAGTAGCCAGCTGTAGTTGACCCTACTGTGAACAGGGGGATTGATCTAGGCAAACTCCAGAGGTCCCTTCCAACCCAGACATCTTGCGTATCTGATTTTCTGTGTACTTCAAGAAAATGTCTTTGTTTTATTTAAAAGACTTCCCCCCCCTCCCCCCAGTGCTTTATTATTTTACTATTAATTGCTGTAAATCAGTGAAAGTTTTTACTGTTCATTTCATCTGTCAGTACTAACATTTAGTTTGCTCTGCAGATGTCCTGTAGCATAGCAGGTGAAGAGGATTTCTTTTTGGAAGAAAGAAGATTCAAGCTGTACTGTGAAGAATTTATTACGCATTCACAGCAGATAGGAGATGGTTGGGAATGGAGAACTAGCAAGGTAAAATAGTCATAGTGCTAATTTTTAGGTACCCTTGCTGGCCTCTTTTCAGTCTTTGACAACCACCACAAGCTGGAACATTGTTTAGGGGAGTTTACAACTCATGAAATAAATGGCATGTTACACAGCTGGTCCAAGAACAAAACAATGCATAGCTGGTTTCCATGAGGATTTAGGCCAGTACGTGTATTCAGTGAGGTTCATGAATCCAGAAACAGCTGCTGAGATCGCCTACTGCAACTTGTTTAATAAGGGGGTTGGACTACCTGAGATTATTTCTGTTTTGACCAGAAAATGTCTTCTGAGACATTATGCAATCTTTATTTTCAGAATTCTCAGTGTTGGGGAAACAGTCATGACTCTCAACAAACCTTTTGAATTTTTGGCTATGGTTAAAACTGAATAACAACACCCCCCCTCCCTGTTACTTTTAACTGCCTAGCTTCATCTTCCAGCCATTCAAGCTGTGCCTTGCCTGCTCAGCTGAGGACCCTTTTATCAGAACTCTCCCTGTTTTCGTACTTTAGATTCAGATCAATTCATCCCTTAACCTTGTCAGTGTAAAAGCAAAACACGTTGAGCTCCCTGACTGTTTGACGTGTTTTCCAATATTTTAAGCAGTCTTGTGGATCTCCTCTGAATCCTTTCCAGTATATAAAAATCCTTTTCCAGCTGTGGGCAGAACCAAACAATCAGTGTTGTATCACTGTGAAATCCAAACCTTCCTACTCCAGGCCAGCGCTTGTGGCTATGTACCCAAGGATTGCTTTAACCCTTTGAGCTGATAACAGCACATAGTTGTTGTTCTAGATGTGTTACTTATTATTTTGTATTAAAATATGTTAGTTGCGTAGAGCAACCAGAAGAATCTCTGCATTAACGATCAATCCTCATTATTTTCTGCTTCCCTATAACTTTCCAACCTCACCGATAATAATTACATATTATTTCTAGGTCATTAATCAAAATTTTAAGTAGTGCGGGGCCAAGACTAGTCCCACAGGATCCCATTAGAACCACTTCTTTTATGATGATTCCCCATTTTTTAAGTTACATTTGGGATCTGTGAATTAATCATCTTTTCATCCTTTAGTGTGTGTCTGATTAGTGTGGGATTATTTTTTTTTTTTTTTTAATTTCGCTTGTGGAATCAACAGTTAGCTTACGGGAATCTGAGCATATATTGTTGCATTTTTTGTGGTTATCAGCCAAACGTCTTTTTAAGTTACCATGACAAAATCTACTTTTATTTAAAAATAACTACATTTACTGTATGTATTTCTTTATTTACTGAGCGACTTGACCACTTGGAGCGAGTCCAGAGGCGGGCCACGAAGATGATCAGAGGGCTGGAGCACCTCTCCTATAATGAAAAGCTGCAAGAACTGGGCTTGTTCAGCCTGGAGAAGAGGAGGCTCCGAGGAGACCTCATTGCAGCTTTCCAGTATCTGAAGGGGCCTACAAGGGTGCTGGGAGAGGACTTTTTACAAGGGCCTGTAGTGACAGGACAAGGGGTAACGGGTACAAATTGAAAACAGGGAGGTTTAGATTAGATGTCAGGAAGAAATTCTTCATGGAGAGGGTGGTGAGGCACTGGAACAGGTTGCCCAGAGAAGCTGTGGATGCCCCATCCCTGGAAGTGTTCAAGGCCAGGCTGGATGAGACTTTGAGCAACCTGGTCTAGTGGAAGGTGTCCCTGCCCATGGCAGGGGGGTTGGAACTAGAAGGTGTTTAAGGTCCCTTCCAACCCAAACCATTCCGTGATTCTATGATTCTGTATGACATCCTCTGATATTTTGCCTGGGATGATGTCAAGGAAATATGTGTATAGTTACACAAATTAGCCAATATATAAAGATAGATTAATATATGCTGGCTTTCTTCAGAGTTCTCTGAGACTTCCACAGTGCTCGAAGACTTAAAGAAAACCAGCAGTTCTTACGTACTATTTTAGTAATACCTAATGATAGCTAATGCCCTGCTTAACCACTCCTGAAATGAAAACTTCATAATAGTTATGGCTTACGACTGCATAATATGTATTTGTTCTATTAATGACAACAAAAGTATGTTGAATACTTGCTTTTTCTACTTTGAGTGCTTCTGTTATTTTCCATCTAATAATAGATCTACACTGTTCTACGATTTCTTTTTTGCCACAATTTTTTTTTGATGGGTGGGCAGTGTAGGTTTTCATATGTTTCCTTGCTTCTCTGACCAGTTTTCAATAATAGATGATTTGAGATACTCTCTGGTGCT
The DNA here is from genome assembly GCF_000690775.1 of Eurypyga helias. Taxonomy (NCBI): domain Eukaryota; kingdom Metazoa; phylum Chordata; class Aves; order Eurypygiformes; family Eurypygidae; genus Eurypyga; species Eurypyga helias. Next base: position 3,960 of record NW_010236859.1, read on the forward strand.
ATCTGTGTGTTTCTTCATTCTGCTGTAGAGAATATACTGCTCTACCTTTTTTTGTTTATTTGTTTACTTTAATGGCTTTAGGTGTTTCCCGTGTTTTCATGAGTTTTGGAGAGAAAAACTACGCTTGTACCATTTTGAAGTGCAAGAAGTCCTGGGGTAAAATGTATCACATAATTTCTACATGAATAATTGTGCATTAGCATTTGTAACCTTTTCATCACAGATAAAACAGGATTTCAGTAAGAAACAGGATCTTGACCTCAGATGCATTCTGTTTATAAGTTTTTAAAGAACGCAAGTATTAGCCAAGTGTTACAATGCACCCTTTCTTACAGACAACGATTTGAAACTTTGGATTTCAGTCAAAGGCTGTATTTGTGAGGATTTATTCAACAAAGAAAGATGCTCTGAGCCTGTATTGGGAATTTAATACATGGGTCAAAGTTTGAACTTTCTGTGAAATAAGCTTTGCTGGAAGTAGCAGAGTGAGATAGATTTTTATTCTCACATATAAAAAAATTACAGGAGATTTTTTATATTTTTAATAGGCCAAGTCGGTGACTCTGTGATTTCAGTGTGTGATAAAAACCTGGCCATCGAGACCATCCATTTGTAGTATGTTGTCTGGGAAGGAAGATTTTTGTTAATAAGACGTCTCATTGTCTTTTTGCTTTGTTTTTACTGATGTATGTGCGGTGGGTAGTTTGGGGCACTCTTAAATTTGCTGATGTAATGCGCTTGGATCCCGTTCCTCATTCCATACTCACGTGAATAGACCCATTGATAGCAATAAGACCACACAAGTAAACCAGGCTTGTAGAACTGTGTTCTTGTGTTCCTCTGTTTTCTGTCGAGATTAAATTTAGATGATGAAGTACTGATTGTTTTTCTGGAGCTGGCTCTTGTGGCATAAGCTCACATGGCCCAAGCAGAACCCTGTATTTATACCTTTGAAATGTTCAAAACGATGTTATTTTTATAAGGTTTTGTTTTCTTTGTTCCCCCCTCTCCCAGCTGAAGGAAGCTGTAAAAAAGAGAAGAGCACCTCTACTGTAGGACCTGATGGAGCTAAACCTGGGTGCTGTTATTAGGAATGGATAGTTAAATCTTGTCTGTGAAGGCTGCCCCATGTTTGCTTTATGTTTGTTTAATGTTTGGTTGGGTTAATCTCGGTAATCATATGAAAGGCTGTATCAGTTCACTTTTCCTTATGATACTCATAAGACAGCCAGAGTAGAAACAGACTCCCCTTTCAAATTAATGGGATCAAATTCCTTGCTGAAACATTAATTTACTTACGGCATCAGAAGTGTACAAGATACATAGTGCTACAGGAGGGATGCTTCTCTTTCCTGCCACCTCTCCTCTAGCCTCTGAGATGCAGCTCTCAAATACGGAGACTGCTGACTCCGCCTTTCTGGCTATCCATAGGTATTTTTTCATGGTGCTCAAATGCTACAGAATGCAAAGGCTGTGGAGCTTGGCTTTCTGCTGACAGGAAGAACTGGTTCAGGGACGTGAATACATTTCCAACCCTTCTGTGGCAAAGCTAGTTGTGCCTCAGGCGTTACCTCTGTGGGAGGCTGTAGTATTTTCTCTGCTGCTCTTAGAGGGGTAAATACCAATACAGGTAGCTTTACTCCTGCTGACACTTGCACGAAGCTCCACAAGGAGGGACTTGACAGTGTTGAGAGTAAGAAAAGTGACTTTTGTATCACCAAGTTAGGCTTTATTTTTCTGCCACTGTTGTCCTCTGCATGCTTGATTCTTCACTGCACAGGATGCTGTTTGTTCTGCTGCCAGGACATCCAGCAGAGTTTGGTTAATTCATGCTCTCGGCGAGATTTAGTGGGAAAATAAGGCATGCAGAAGGAGAAGTTAGGAGCAGGTAGTTGCTCATAGTATGATTCATGGGTAACAAATCATGGAAAAAATAGGTGTAGAGAGCATTAACATTTTTTAATCAGGTGTGAAACTTGATAAGAACCAAGTAAACAAATAGCCCATAGCAGATTTCAGAGGTAAAAGTGCCCTTGAAAAGGGAACTGGTGTGTCAGAATAAAACCTGTGTTAATTTAAAAGTCAGAATACATGAAATAAACTGTGTCAGCAATGACGGATTAACCAAAGAGTTAAATTAGAGTTAAGTTTGCAGCCTTGTCAAGCAATTTAATGCTACATTAATGAATTTTGTAGAAGGACTGTTTTGAATAGATTCTTTTCTTCATCAGATGTTGTACATATGCGCCCTGTGTTTGTCTGAAAGAAAACGTAATGAAACAGCTAATAAAACCCCAATTTATTTGTTTCCTTTGAGAAGTAAGTTCTTAACATGCAACTACTGTTCTTTGTGTTGTGCATACTCTTTCTCCCTTTCAGAGTGTACCTTTTTCCAGTGATCTGTTATTAAAATTTTTCTCTCATCTTATTTTTAATTAAAAAAAAGTGCATGTGAGCAGATACTCAGGTGAGCAATAGGGGAAAGCTCCTAAAACCTTCTCCTGCCACTCTGGAGTTGCACGAGGGCCTTTTACAACAGTAGGCCATGTGGCCTGGGAATGATAAAAAGGGAACTGTGAGAAGGTACAGCTTTGGCTGTTTTCTCTTATAATTGACCCTCAGAGGTCATCAGGAGAAAAAAACAAATTGTGACTGTACAATTTGCCCAGACCTAAGTTCTGAAGTGGTTGGTGGTTGGTGGTTTTTTTGTGTGGGTCTTTTTCCTTTCTCGTTTTCGTTTTCATTTTCTGTTTTCTGTTTGTTTTGTTTTTTCTGGACTTAAAAAGTTAAGAGCAAAAAACCCCAAACCAATCTACCAAGAATTGGGAAGTTGATGCTGGCATGAATACATTGTTTGAAGTAGATCGGTCAAAATTGTTAATAACTGCTCATCTCTCCATGACAGTAGTGCACTGTTGTCCAGTTCTTTGACACT
>NW_010236859.1:6922-11046 GCF_000690775.1 Eurypyga helias
CTATATTAAGTTTTATTTTTACTGTTCAGGTCTTTGAGTTTCCTTAACACCAAGAACTAGTGTAAACTACCTGTGAGAAGAGAGATGCTGCAAAGCAATGCAGTCATCAGTGCCTATAAAAAGACTTGGAGCTTATGCCTGAATACCATGCTCTGTTTATTTTCTAGAGCAGTGATAGCATTTTGGTTACAGACAATCTTTTGCTATCTTGTTTTCTGAACACAGGACCTTTGTGATGGTTATCTGAGTAAAACGCAATTCCAAGTAAGGCACAGAAACATCCCCCAAGATCTCAAGGAGAAAAACAGTGATAACATTGAACAAACGTTATTTACACATGTTGATGTAAGTACAGATTTTACACTTCTGTGTTTACAATATACACGTTGAACAGGATTTTTAAAAATACTGTACTATACAATTAAATTATGTCCCTCCAGAAAGATTTCAGATATTAAGTTACCAGTGGTTTTTAATTGTTATTTCTATAGTTGTTCTCATTCAGGTGCACAGCTGCATTGGTGATGAAAATTGAGAGGGAATGAAAATGCTTTAGTGTCTTTTATGTATATATTTTTCTCGTGGAAGGATAATATTTTTCTGCACATTGATTCACTAAATTAAGACAACGCTTTTTTTGTGGAAAAAGATTAAGCACCTAGATTTAGTTACCTTAGAGGTAAATATTAATTAAAAATAAAGAAAGCTTTGAGGTTAATATTTATTTGAAGTGATATTTACTGAATAATTAAGTTGTGTATAAGAATTTTATACTCAGTGTATACTTTTCTACTGTGGAACTATCTTAAAATATTGAACAATTTTTTCAAACTGGTGGTTGGAGGTAAGACAGATTCGGTATTCTTGAAGGAGAATAATCTTCTTTCTTCCAGAAAATGAAAACTATTAACTAATTTAAGGGTGAACTGATCTGAATAATTATTTGCTTGTTTGATTCTGCATAAGACTTCCAGATTATTGACTAATCAAGATGTAAACAGTAGAAGATCACTTGTGATGTTGTTACCATATATATGAAAAGAACTCTTGGATTATAATTGACTGGAAACAATGTTTTCCGTGTATCATCTACTGTTGAATAGATGGACGTGGTGGATTTTCCAGTTGCCCTTTTCTGCAAGAATTCTTTTAATTTTGTCATCAGCACACTATTTTTGTTTTCCACAGAGACTCTGGTAGAGGCTCTGGAATGAGTATTCTTTTGGCCTGGATTTTAAAGGAAAGGACACTTAAAACAATCATGCTGTCTGTTAGTCTGTGATGTTGTAATTTCTGCTGATTTTTGAGTTGACTTACAGGTTTCAGCTGTATTTTAAAGAGGGTTAGATATCAAAAAGTATTTGCTTCTTCGAAGTTCTGTGTGAGCAGATGGCTAGCTAGATGAAAATGACTTTACTGGCAGGTAGAGAAGTCTGACCTTTATGTTCTGTTTGGCCAGTCAGTGCAAGTACAGGCCTGGGCTGAAGGAGCACCTTGGTCCCTTAAAGTGCCATGAGGAACAGCTAGGGTTCAGATGACACAAGTAAGCTGGAAACAAGACATGGATCTGTTACCAGTAAAGCAAATGGTTCAATCCACTAAGTATAATAAACAGTCTTTAAAATACTGAAGTATTATTCTAGGCCAAACTCTATGATTTATTAAGATACTAATATTAATAATTACCTCTTGAAATATTGTGCAAGATTTCTATGTTTTGAATTGTAGGCATGTCTAGGAACATCAGCTGATTTCCTTTGAGAAGAAGCCTTTGTTCATGTTGCATAATGGCAGTAAAGATGAAGAATGACACAAGAGAAAGGTCTTAGAAAATTCTGTGGGTAATAAGACATGATACTACGCATAAGAAAAAAATAGTTTCCTCTCCAAAATGTTCAGTGCCTAATAGGGATTAGGTCAAATTCATATTCTTCATTGAACTGAAGGGTAACCAGGCTGTTAAGAGTTATTTAATCTAGTAAATGGGGGAAGCACATGGATAAGTTGGAGAATGAAATTTGGTGTGGATACATAAAGTAGAACTATATATTTAACACTAAGGGAAGAATGGAGACGGTGACTGTAGAGGGGATACATTTGGTCAGGCACGGCAGTGCACGTATAAGATGCATGTTCTTTTCCACAGATGCAGAGTGTGAGAGTCCTGTTGCACAAACAGTCTTTTGCTTAAATAGGTTTTGGTTTTGTAAAAATACATGTTGCACCCATAAATCACAGGGTGATTCGGAGCTACTACAATCTCTTTCAGTAAGTTACTGAAATACATTCTGACGAATTGAGTTCAGCAAAAGCTGTGGTCTTGGCAGAACTTGGAAAGGTTTCCACTGGTTATATGCCTTCAATATTTAGCATTTTTTTCCTTATTAAAAAATACTTATTTTTATATATTGGAAGTCTAAAGGAGCGCTAGATAAGAATTTTAATTTATTTTGGAAAAATTATGGCCATTATCTGATGATTACATATTTCACAGTTTTCACGTTCAGAATTACTGTTGTGAGCTATATTTTACTATATGGTATCTCTACTACTTGTGCCTTACTGAGATATTTCCTTCTGTCAGTAGTCTGATCTTCTCCTTCAAGGCGTGGTGCGAGATACGACACATAGTTTTATATAAGATAATTAACTAGGAACTGCAAGAAAGGAAAAATTAGGGAGATGAAGGTCTGAGTAATCAACATCTATTGTTACGAACAACCAATACTGACGAAAATACAAGGAAAAAAATGTACGGTGTCATAAGAGGCCACAAGAGTTCCCTCTCCTGTTCTGGGGATCCAGTTCAGAGATTACAAGTAGAATGTTATTTTTGATAGTCAAGGTGAAAGTGAGGAAGAAATTTAGAAGACAGATTTTTGAAGCTGGAGCAAATACAGGAAAGTTACGTATAGTGAGGATGTAACTCCTATTTAAGTAATTGAACCAAAGATGCATCAGGGAAGAGATGATGTTGAATAAATCAGTGAGTATATCCTGTTGTAGAAAAGAGTACAATTAGGACATTGAAATTGCAGAGAAGTAAAATTATTACTGTTCTGTTCGTTTTTAATCTGTGGAGAGATGCGGAGGTATAATGATGCTGTACAGAATAGCTGAAGTAACTTTATTCAAACACCAAATCAATTATCAGTTACCACAGAATCAAAAAAGTGCTAACCTTATGAGATCTCCAGGGAACCTGATCAAATTCTTTAAAAAGTTTAGTTCAGCTCATTGGTCATTTGGACAGTAAACATTTCCAACTTTCCATCTCATTGTCCGGTATCTAAATGTTTGGACCCTTCCTCATGAAGGAGTGGTGAATAACTCTGTATTTTGGTCTTTTCTAGAGCAGTCTGTATTATGTGGTATGCTTGATTCCATTTACACAAGTTATGTTTTCATCTGAAAACCAAGAATAAAATTCTGTGTGGGTTTCTTTCCGCTTATTTTAGGTATCTGCAATACAGAGCTTGTCACTTAAATTTTTGTTTCAGCCTGAGGAGGTGAAAAAGCATTTTTGGGTATCAATCAGTCAACCTATTTTAGGTGCTTTCTCTAGGAAAGGATGAGTCTAAAAGCATCTGTTTTTCTTCACTGATGATCGGGGGAAGCTAGATGGTTAACCTGGATGTAGATGTCTGGATTTTGTCATGTGAATCTCATACAACAAAATATGGACCTGAGCTCAATAAAATCAGTAGCAATTTTTGCTGGTGATTTCACTGGGGCTGAGATTTCACTTTGATGGTAAAGCTTCTATGTAGTTGAGGGCTGTATTTTTAAAAGTAACATCTCAAAAAGTAAGGAAAAAAATGGATTTAAAGATAATTTGTTGGGGCAACTGATACTGGCTTAAGCTTTAATTGAGACCCTTACCTTGAGACTCGGCATGCTAGCGCAGTGGAACGCTGTGGCCTTAATGATACTGGGGGTGAAAAATGGCAGTCACAGTCAGTAGATGTAGTGGATCTGCATGTGCTAGTATGCCAAAGTACCACCCTTTTTTGGAGGTGCTGATGATGTGAGTTGCTGTATTCCAGCACTTGTTGGAACTTCTTACTCGCACAGAAGTTCCTGCATTGCAGGTATTGTGAGGTCCTGCCTCTGGGTTGGGGCAA
>NW_010236860.1:0-1379 GCF_000690775.1 Eurypyga helias
GGTGCCGACACCGGGTGCCGCTCTCCCTGCTCCATGGGGCCACCCGCAGCACAAGGGGTCGGTCCCCCTTCACCTCCCTTTCCTTTTGGGAGAAAAAGGTAACTCCAGCTGCCAAACGGGATTCCCAAACAACCCCAAACAATGGCCAAACCACCGCTGACGGCTGTTCTCCAGCTTTACACGGACACACCACTCACCAGGCAAGGAATGCCATCGGGGCAGGCGGGACCCTGGGAAGGCGACAGCGCAAGGAACGCCCCTGGGGCCTGCAGGACCCTGGGAAGGCGACGGCATTCCCGGCACGTGTAGAAACCCGAATCAGCCAAACCCAACGGGTCCTCGCCTCACCACACATGGATTTTGGGGTTTGAACGCGGACCAGACCCGTCGTGCTCCGGAGGATTCGCGACTGAGAGCTGCTGCACCAGTTTCCCCACAAGAAACGGAATCCCGTTTCCCATCCAAACTGCTGGAAATCAAAGGCACCGAGGAACCTTTTAATGAAACCACCCCAAAATCAATCCCTGTTTTCGAGCGGACACGCAAACCCTCAGACCTAAAACGGACGCCACGTGCGCAAAGCAATGTCACCGCCGCAACACCCAGCAAAACACCCGCGTCCCGCGGGTGGCAAAGCCTGGGAGCAGAGCTGGGAGAAAACCAGGAGCCTGAAGGAAAAGGGAAGAGAAAGCTGCCTGCTCAGCGATCCTAAAACCAACCGCTTCCTTTCAATCCATCCCGGTCACGGGCGGCTGCCATCCGGGTAAGATCCATAGGTGAAACGGAGCCGGCAACCGAGCAAGCGGCGCGTCCCTGTTCCTCACAAAACCATCTCCAGGGAACATCCCCAAAGGATCAGCAGCAAAGGGGAATCGTCTCCTTGGCCCACGTGGAAGTTCCAGCACCCGGAATACGCTCCCACACCGGTTTTCCGCTGCGGCAACTCCTTCCATGCCCACAGAAGCATGAGCTGTTCTTTAACGGGGAGAAAATCCCTTTTCCCTGCGGCAACCGCCCAGAGCCACCCGATTCCTGCAGCGGGAAAGGGCCAAAACCAGAGTCCCAGAGGAGAGCGAAGGCCCCACACAGACCAGCTCCTCGCCCCCAGCTCCCCCCCGGCTCCACAAAGCCTCTGCTCTGCAGCCAGGCGGCTGGAAAAACCCAAAGGCAGGGAAAAAGCCACCGGAGGCCAAGCACTGAAGGTCGTGGTAACACAACCAAACCCACCGGCAGCCACACAGCACCCCAGTCCCCCCGCCAGAAGAGCCCAGGAAAAGGGGCGAGGGAATTCTCCTGCCCTTCATCCGGGACAGCCGTCCCGGGGTGGTGACAGTGAGCTCAGCCCCCCGGGGTCGTCGTTGCCGGCAGAGAGGTGAGCT
>NW_010236860.1:1773-2603 GCF_000690775.1 Eurypyga helias
CATCCTTCCCACGTGTCTGCAATCTCGGCAGCGCCGAGACAGAAGTTGCTTCAACCAGACCCGACACACGCAGGGACACACATCCTCTCCCAAACAACTGGTCCATAAATCCATCAAATGAGGTTTCCGTTCAAAAAACAGGCTGGAAGTTTCCTTGATTTCATGGCATCCCCACGCTGAGCATCCTTTCCCCCCTGGGAAAGCCGGGAGTTTGTAACACCAGGAAAAAAAAGCACTGCAGGATAACTTTCCAAACAGGCTTTGCTCGCATCATCTCGCCGAGGGAAGCTCCTTCTCCGTCGGAACGTTGCAATTTTGGGGAATCTCAGAGACCACTTCCACCACCACAGACCCATCCCAGACCAAACGGCAGCACCCAGGCTGCCTGAAAAGGAGAATCCGTAAGCTCCGTATTCACCCAGGGCCCGGATGCGCCAGGTGATGAAAAAAAGGACCAAAAATACATTTGCCAAGACGAGTCAGAGAGGTCAAGGGCATCCCGGGAGCCCAAGAGCGGAGCCTCGGCCCGGAAAACGAGGCGCAGTCATTGCTGGGAAAATGGAAATCCCGGGGAGCACAGGGGAGGCACAGCCTGGCTCCTGAGAAGCCAAGCAAAGCCAAGTGCAGCTCCCCAAAACCGTCGGCAGGGACGTCTGCCGGGCCCAACACATTCCCCGGATGCTGGACCCGTTTCCAACTGGAGACGAGGCGGTAGAACAAGTCGCTCCGAAGGGTGAGGATGACGCCGATCGCCGGCACCTCCGTGGCCTTCAACCCGCCCCGCTCCCCCTCAGCGCCAGGAGCAGGGGTCAGGTGCCCCGCTCCGAGCC
>NW_010236860.1:2634-2838 GCF_000690775.1 Eurypyga helias
CGAGTTTTGGGATCTCTCCCCCTGCCACCAGCACCCAAGGAAGGAGGTGGGCACGGGCACGCCGGGCAGCGGCACCCCCGGAGGCACCCACCCTGACAGGCTCCGAATCAGGCGGGAGCCCTCGGGAAACCCGCATGGACAATCCGGAACGGCTCGCCTGTCACTCCCACGCGGTGACGGAGCCCTTGGGAAACCCACAGGCAT
>NW_010236861.1:0-2848 GCF_000690775.1 Eurypyga helias
GCGCCGCGTCCTACCTCCCGCCCCACCGGGCGCTGTTTGTCGTCACTGCTGGGCATCGCCCCCCGAAACCTGGGCTCATGGCCTGGGCTCTCGCCCCCGCTGTGGCCGGTGCATGGGCGTAGACCTGGCCTTTGCATCACATCAGCAGGGCAAAAACCCACCCTGGACCTCAGGACCACGTGGAGAAGGCGGGAGGGGTTGCTTCTTTTGGGAAGGCTGGAAAACACCAGGTCTTTGTGTCCTCCCAAAGCCTCGCAGCACAATACGAGGTGACGGGGTGGTGTTTCCATCCCCAGGAGCCTCCCATGTCCCCGTGGCACATCCTGTGCCTCCAGCCCTTCTCACCACCTTTTCCTCTTGGACCACGCTCCAGCTTGGAGCAGCTCTGCCAGCCTGGATAAGCCTCTCAGAGGGATGTGCGGTTCAGGCGCGAGATGCCCAGGCCCACGTGCCCCACAGACGTATTTATTACTGTTTCCAACTGCTTGGAGAGCACTGGGAATGTGCTGGCACCTTGCAACCATCCCAGCGAACAGCTCGGCATCCCCAAAGGCGAAGCAGCCGGCAGAGTCTCCCCGGAGGTGCATCCTCGGGGCTGTCCTGCGCCCGGCCCCAGGAGAGGGTTTCAGCTCAGGCTCCGCTCCCGTCCGCACGGAACCGGGCTACGAGCCCTTAAATGACTGAATTAGGCAAAATTTGGTGCTTCTCCAAGAATCCTCCGGAAATCTGCTGCTGGAAAAGCAAGCTCATCTTAAAGCTACACACACGGGGAGCGAACAAGTTTTCCACTCTCAGGAATTGTAGAGATTTGGGATGGAAAAGGTCTTTTCTGTCCTACCCAGCCCTTTTTCTGGTCAGTTCAAGCTTGTTCCCTGCGTTGGAGTCTCAGGGACTTTGCTCGGGGCTTTGAAACCTCTCCCTGGGTGTCTGCGGCGCCTTGCAGATGCCCCATCAGACCTGGGGGCGATGCACCCCTCCCCAGCTCCATGGGGTGATCCTGGTAGACCACCTGGAGAGGGACCAGGCTTGTCCCAAACTCCATCCCAGCCAATCATCCGCCAGCCTTGGGCCTTCCTCCTCCTCACCCAGCGCCACGTCCCACCCCAGCGCTGCAGCACCGGGCGTCATCCCAGCAGCACCGACGAGACAGGGGATGCTTCCGGGGGGGTGGCATGTGGGTTGAAGCCCACCCCAGCCCTCCCTTCAGTGGGGCAGCACCGAGCCAGTGGGTCAGGGTGATTCATCTGGCAGGCAGCTCCGCCGCGAGCTCGCCCACAGTTGCAACACCGTGGGGATATTAAAGCCAGCCAGCTGCAGAGCCCAGCATCCACGCAGCTTCCTCACACGCCCCTGGGGTTGCTATCAACATCCCTGTTGTTCTTAGCGATCGCATCCATCATTTATCATCCCGGTTTACAACAGAGGCCCAGGGGCTGGGAGACGGGGCGTGACCGTGCGGGACGCGATTGCGACGCTCCTCAAAAGGGTCTTTTTGGGGGTGCTGGGTTGCAGCCACCCCACCGTGTGATGCTGCTGCTCCACTTCCAGCCCCTGCCAGGGATGGCAAGGCAGAGCCGGGGCAGACATCAGCCAGAGCATCTCTTTTCCTGGTTTAAATCATCCCTGTGTTCACCCAGTGGGATTCTCTTGCTTCAACAAACCCTGATGCTTCTCTGCACCAGGAGAGAAGGGGCTGTAGAATTCTTTCACGCAGTTTCTTTGGCCAGCCAGCCCACCTCGGCTCCCAAACCCATCACGTCCCCACGGTGAGATCGTCCTGGCATCTCGTGTGGCTGCACATCTGGAGCCAGAGCCCAGCATCCCACATCCCCTTCCCCCTGTCCCAGCACTACCCTCTGCCTCGATAATATCACAAGGGGGGGTTAAAAAAACAACCCCAAACCAACCCTCTTTTTTTTCAACAGCGGTGTTTGGGCTGAAGTTTCAAAACCATCCGAGTGTCATCACGGCCTCCACCCCACTTCCCTTGGGCCCCTCACCTATATTGTTACGGCGAGGTGCAGATAGGCGCAGCGTGCGTGCCAGCAACGCCTAAGCCGGGCAGGTATCTGTCGTTCACTGGAAATCCACCCAGCCAGCCTCCCTCTTTTGAAACGGGATGTTCTGGCACTGGGAATGCCGGCTTTGGGCTCCTAGGAGCCTGGCAAAGGTCTCCGCGGCGTGTGGCTCCTGGACAGTTCAGGGTATTAAGTGCAGCATTTTGTCTCTGCTGCTTTCACGCTCCTAGATTAAAAAACCTTGTAAAGAGCCAAAGACCGGGGTGATTTATGTTTATTTTGCTTACTTAATAACCCTGTAGCATGTCCTTCCCTGGGGCATTAGGGTGTATCAGACAAGCGTTAATTTAAATTACAACCCTGCCTGATATTTATTTTTTAATATATTTTTATGGTGGCCTTCCCCATTTATGGCCAGCCAGGCCACGTCAAGAGGCTGGAATCGCTCCCTAATAATCCTAAAAACAATCGGGGTAAATCGTCGGTGATGCTGTCAAGGGGAGGCCGGATGGAGGCTCTGTGGAGCTGTGTCGGAGCGGTGACATCCCAGCCTGGCCACCCAGTCCTGCTCCCATCCGGGCAGAGCGGTGCCACCGTACGGGCAACAGGACCCCTCGAGCTGCTTCTGCTCCATGGGGGGACCCTCAACGAGTTTTCCCAGGGGCTCTAACGAGCCTTGTCTCATTCTGGGGGATGAGGCTGTGCGGCGTGTCGGTGCGGATTCGTGCAGCGTCGTTATTTGGCGGTGGCTGAGAAGGGGTGTCCTGGCACGACGCTGAGGCTAACAGCACTCGGGTTCGGTGCTCGTGGCAGCGGTCGGGTGCTAGCAG
>NW_010236861.1:2929-4969 GCF_000690775.1 Eurypyga helias
AAGAAACGCACCTTTTCCCCTCTTGCCGTGTCCGGAAGCACTTGGGTGTAGTTTATCAAACTTCCATCCTCAGGCTGACAGCAAACAAGTTAATATCACCCGGAATGGTGAAACTCTGTGAGAATTAAAGGAAATAAGGAGTAGGTGGGCTGTGGGTGACGGGGGAGCAGCGGCTGGGGCTGTTGCATGCGCCCAGGCCCGTGCAGCTTGGCAGATCCCCGGGGGAGCAGTGCTGGACCGCACGTCGCCGGAGCCTGCGGAGAGGAGCTGGAGGCTCCCGAGCAGCGGATTAATCTCCTGTCATTTGCACGCATGAAAAGCAAAGCGGCTGGGCAATTAAGAGCCCGGCGGAGAGTTAGGCTGGAGGCGTGGAGAGCCCGTGTTTCGGTGGCGGTGGGATGCTGGGGGTCATTTCTGCCTCGGGTCTGGGGTTACCTGTCTCCAGCTGTGCCAGAGGAGCGAAACTGGCTCTGAGCGAAAGCCGAGGGCCCTGAGTCATTCCGAAGATCCGGGAACTGGGGCTACGGGGAAGCACCGGAGAGCAGGAGGCTGAGGATAACATCTGGGGTTGGGAAAGCTGGTCTGGTTCCAGTGGGAAGGGGAGGTTTCTCCAGGGCATGATGGGATCCGGCATTGGGCCTGGGTGCTCTGCCAGGCCCCGGTGTGGCTTTATCCATGGTCTCCTCCCTGCAAGGTGAGCGTGGTTATCCCAGCCTGGGGCTGAGCATGTGGGAATGAAGCAGAAGAGGGCTCAGGCACCCCCAGGAAGGGCTGGCGGGCAGCAGGAGGGGTGCCGGAGCTGTGTCCCTAGGGCTGGGCAGCCAAAAGTGGGGAAGACCGTGGCGAGGCATTGGTAATCCCTGATTTTCCCAGCTTCCCCCTTGGTTTGCCAGGTCAGCAGCGAGCAGGCAAGGCAGCATGGTAGCAGCCCACCGAGCTGGGTCTGCCGCCGCGCTGGAAATCGCGGTGTTGTTAAAGCCGAGCTGCTCGTTTCTAACACAGAAAGGCAGGGAGGGGGCTCCAGTTTCCCCCTAAGTGGGTGAGAGCGGGCGGGCGGATTTGGGTGTACAGCGCCAAGCACGGACCGCAACGCGAGGGTGCCGAGGAGCATCCTTGCTCCCTGTGTGCACCAGCTCCCTGTAAACCTCCGTTGCCATGAGCACCCGGGGTCTCTTCCCGCTGTCGCCTGTGCTTCGTTGTTCCCTGCCCTGGGAATTTGCTGTGAAAACACTTCCCTGAGTAACACCGTAGCTGGGAGAGCCCCTTCCCCAGCAGCAGAGAGACCTCCCCAGCTGGAGGTGACATCCCCACCTTGGTGGGCTTTTCTTCCATGAGCTCCTTCCATGTCTTTGTGTTTTCCTGTTTCCACTCATTCCTGATGGAGAGAACACGACGTGGATGTGCCAAGCTTTAATTCAGTGCCATAATGATGTTGGCATAACGGGATCTGACATTTATAATAAAAAAAAAAAAGGAATTGCAGGGTAGGGGCTGACAGGCTCCTTGGGGCACAAAACCCCGGCTTGATGGTGAGCGGAAAAGCAGGGGTGGTCTGGAGCGGCTCGTGTGCCGGCAGGGAGAAGGTTGGCGTGGCGTGGGCGAGCCGGGGCAGTTCAAGACCATGCCATGCCCCGGCGCCAGGATCCGAGTGGAATTGAGCTGCCGACAAGCAGCTGAGCTGGGAAACGCCGGAGTTTGGGAGTGCTGGGAGGGCCCTGCCCTGCTCGCTTGTGGCCTCCCTCCACGCAGAAATAATTGGAGGGAGAGTTTCTCTTGGATCGGCTTTTTTTTCTCACATGGTTTTTGTTGGAAAGCTCAAGGCAGGATGAGCCCAAATGTTTCTGGGAGCTGGGGTAGGAGAGATCTCCTCCTCTGGTTTTGATGGAGAGGAGGAAAACCCAAAGCAGGCACCTTCCCCTGCAAGGACACGGATTCGTGTCCGGCTGCAACGAGCATCTCATCCCTTTATCCTGCATCCAAACCCCTGCTCCGCTTGCAGGAGGCCGGATTGCCATGCCAGCGGCTCTGCCCTTCCTGGCT
>NW_010236861.1:4985-5382 GCF_000690775.1 Eurypyga helias
GGACACGGATTCGTGTCCGGCTGCAAGGAGCATCTCATCCCTTTATCCTGCATCCAAACCCCTGCTCCGCTTGCAGGAGGCCGGATTGCCATGCCGGCGGCTCTGCCCTTCCCGGCTGCTCTGCTCCCCTCCCGAGAGCCAATTCAGAAATCCCGACCTCATTATGAAGATCACAGAAAGAGAGAATAACAAATCTGGGCTCCTGGCTGTGCCGGCTTTGAAGCCGCCTTCCCCCCGCCAAGCTAGCGCGCCGTAAGCGAGCGGCGCAGGAGGAGCCCTGTTTGTTTGGGGATTAACTTCCTGACTTGACTAGTCGTTGGTTAATCGTATCAGCGCGCTGCCGGGCCGGCACCTCGGCTGCCGCCCCACGGGATGCGGCCCCCCAGCACCCGGATGG
>NW_010236862.1:0-1595 GCF_000690775.1 Eurypyga helias
CCACACCCCATTGCTAACTGGTCGCCAGTGGGTGTTACTGGGGCTGGGACAAACGATATCTGCCACCAGGCTCGGGGGTGGGAGCCCCTGTCCCTGGCTCTGCAGGGACTGCGACACCCCAGAAAAGCCTTTCCCTCTTTTGGGGAGGTGGTGGGGTGTGTGTGTTCTTGCAGTGCATGGCAAGCAATGCTTCTGGGCAGGAGAGACCAGGAAAGGGGGGAACTGCGACCCCCCGGCACCCCCTGTCCTGGGGAGGGTGGAGGTGAGACACCCCGGCAGTGGCCAGGCACTCCCCAGGGTTGTCCCCACCCCATGGGCCTGAGCTTTTTTAAGTCTAAACTGCGCAGTTTTATCCCACAGATCATTTTTATCATTTCTTTTGCAGGCAAAATGTTTCTCCCCTTGGCATCTGGGTTTTCATTTTCAATGCCTGCAACAGCACCCACTTTTACTGGGGTGTCACGGGTCACCCACCCGTGTCACCCCTTGTCACCCCATACCACCTGACATCTGCGCATCACTGGCAAAGCCCCTTCGGCAAGGCTGGGAGGGGATGATGCTCTGCAGACCCCTTCTGCCCCCTGCCCCAGCATCGCCTGTTTTGCCGGGGCGCCTGTCCCCGTCCCTGGGGCAGCCGTGACTCATCAGGAGGCGGGCGAGAGCATCTCTCCTTGAGCAAGGCCAGCTGGGGATAAGAGCGAGGCCACCCTCGCCTCCTTCTCCTGCTGCCCGCTCCCATGCTCGCCCAGGCTGTGCCCAAGCCAGGCGTCTTGCGGGGATGTCCCCTTTTCCCAGCTGCGGGATGCCGCTGGGTTGGGGGGGCTGCCACACCCATCCCGCCAACTCCTCGACCCTTCAACCAGCTGCCCGGTGACTGGCGAACCGGTTGGCTCAACCTCTACCGTTTCTGGCAGGAGGGCGGCTTGCACAACGTCCATCACATCATGGCTCGCAAGTTCCGGCAGTTTGGGCCCATTTACAGGTGAGGCAGCGTCTGGCCCCGGCATCACCCCCCGGCTCCATGGCCCTGGCAGCCCTTCCAGTCTGGAATACTGCCACTATTCCCAGCCCTGATTTGGGCAAGAAGGGAGTATGTTTTGCCATGTCCAGGCTTGATGCCACGGTGAGGGGCGAGAGGGGAGACTGGCTGGTGCCTTGTGGACGTGGGATGCTGGGAGGAGGGTGAAGCAGGGCTGGAGAGGGGCTCTGCTCCCTGTAATCTCCAAAGGTCTGGAGCTGACATCCCCAGACAGAGAGGGTTGGGGGGTGGTGTCCAGGTCCAGCACCCCCAGTTGTGCCTGCCTGAGCCCTGAGGGCCTGATCCTGCCTGACGCTGAGCTGCTGCATCCCCTGGGATGGGACCTGCAGGCAGGATTTTGGTGGGTGCCACAGGGAGGGTGGTTGATTTGGGGGTGCTAGGGGTAAAGAGGTTGATGTGGGGAGATGAGGGGCTGTGGGGGGATACAGATGGGATCAGGGTGCAGGGCTGATCCCCTTTCTCCTCCTGGCAGGGAGAAGCTGGGTGTCTATGAGAGTGTGAACATCATCAGCCCCCGGGATGCTGCCACCCTCTTCCAGGCGGAGGGGACGCTGCC
>NW_010236862.1:1657-4376 GCF_000690775.1 Eurypyga helias
CGTGCTCCTCAAGTGAGTCGGGAGGCTAGGGGATTCTCCTCAAAAAGGGGTTTCCAAGTCCCATCGCAAGAGCCCCTGCACACGGGGCGGTGAGAAGCTGGAGCATCAGGAGGGTGATGGGGATGTTGGCTGGTGCTGTGCTTTGCGGGGTGGCATCCTCTGGAGAGGGGGTAGAAGCCAGGGGGACACTGGTGACATCCCTCCCAATCTGGTGTCCTGCAGGACGGGGGAGGCCTGGCGCTCGGACCGCCTGATGCTGAACAAGGAGGTGCTGTCACCGCAGATGGCAGAGGGTTTCGTGCCTCTGCTGAGCGAGGTGGGCGAGGACTTCGTCCGGCGGGCACGAGCCCAGGTGGGGAGGAGCGGCCGTGAGCACTGGACAGCCGACTTCACCCACGAGCTCTTCCGCTTCGCCCTGGAGTGTGAGTATCAGGGGCACGAGGCTCTGCAAGGTGTGTGTCCCCCCCCAAACACCCCCTTGCATGGTGCCCCTTGCAGGGTGCCTGAGATGGGTGACATGCTGCAATTCCCCCGGCTTCATCCTCAGGGATGGGCAAACAAGCTTCTCCCCCAAAGCCTTAGTGTCTGGAGGGATGTCCTCTCTCCAGACAAGCAGCGAACAGCTCAGCTCTGCTGATAAAAGTTTTGTCATCCACTGGTCATCAAACAGGT
Source organism: Eurypyga helias (assembly GCF_000690775.1). NCBI lineage: Eukaryota > Metazoa > Chordata > Aves > Eurypygiformes > Eurypygidae > Eurypyga > Eurypyga helias. Next base: position 2,330 of record NW_010236862.1, read on the forward strand.
AGCCAACCCTGCCCGACAAGGAGTGCCTCCATGGCTCCGTGTTGCTCGGAGCGAGGACGAGGCCCAGCTAGGTCCCTGTAGCCACGGAAAGGCTGGAGTTGGCCATGGGAGGGTGGAGGGGACGGGGTCCCCTCTGACCAGGTCCCCTCATGGGTGCTGTGCTCGCAGCCGTGTGCCATGTGCTGTACGGGGAGCGGCTGGGGCTGCTGCAGGACTTCGTGGACCTCGAGGCGCAGCGCTTCATCGATGCTGTGAGCCTGATGTTCCACACCACCTCGCCCATGCTCTACCTGCCACCCACCCTCCTCCGCCACCTCAACACCAAGACGTGGCGGGACCATGTCCAGGCCTGGGATGCCATCTTCACCCAGGGTGAGCACTCCTCCTGCCTGCACCACCCTCTGTCACCCAAGGCCCCTTGGAGGTCTTGGCTTCATAGCGCAGCCGCGTCTCCCCAGCGTGGAGACCTTCTCCTGGTCCAAACACCCAGCACAGGGCCACCGAGTCCAGGAAGGTTTTCCACATCTGGAGCTTGAGGGATGGAGCAGTGGGGAACCATCCAGGAGGATGAAAAGCAGATGATGGGCATCACATTTTAGAGGGGCTTGTGGCCTGAGGGAGCTTTTGGCATCTGGGACAATCCTCCTGTGGGGTTTCCCCCTCCTGGGGCACCCTCACCCCTCACACTCTGTGCCCACCCAGCCACTGCTGGGTCCCACAATCCCAGGCTGCTGCAGGGACAACTGTGAAGGAAAAGCCACCGGCTTGGGGCAGTGATATCCTCAGCTGCCACATCTGGTGCCTTCCTTCTCCACCATGGCCCCGGTCTCCATGTTTCCTCAGCTGACATGTGCATCCAGAATGTCTACCGGGACCTACGGCTGCAGCGCAAGAGCACCAAGGAGCACATGGGCATCCTCTGCAACCTCATCCTGCAGGACAAGCTGCCCTTGGATGACATCAAGGCCAGTGTCACTGAGATGATGGCGGGAGGGGTGGACACGGTAAGGAGCGGGCAGGGCGGCTGGGCAGGGAGAAGGTCCTGGCTGGTACTGAGCCTTGCTCCCCTGCCTCGCTCCAGACCTCCATGACGCTGCAGTGGGCCATGTTCGAGCTGGCACGGTCCCCGGGGGTCCAGGAGCAGCTGCGGGCAGAGGTCCTGGCCGCCAAGCGAGAGGCAGCGGGGGACAGGGTGAAGATGCTAAAAACCATCCGGTTGCTCAAAGCTGCCGTCAAGGAGACGCTCAGGTGAGGAGGAGCTGAAAAACCACCCCAGCCCCTTCCCGCCCAAAATCTCTCGCACTGCTGGGACATTTTGCACCGAGGTGGGCTTGGCTGGGCCAGGTTGTCCCTCAAAATAAGGTGTGTGGGACCTGCCCTCCCCAGGCTGCACCCTGTGGCAGTGACCCTGCAGAGGTACACCACGCAAGAGGTCATTCTCCAGGACTACCGTATCCCCCCCAAGGTGAGCACAGTCCCCGGGTCTCTCCTCACCATGACCCACTTCACACAGGGCTCTGGGCGGAGGTGGGACCTGGAGCACGGGTGGGTGACGTAGGGGGAGCATCTGTGCGACTCGTTTGGGGCTGGATCCCATCCCTGCACCCCCTTCCTGAACCCTGAGCACTCAAAGCTGCGGGGGGAGCCCAGACCCATGGGGCTGGTCCTTCCCCGCAGACGCTGGTGCAGGTTGGTCTCTATGCCATGGGCCGGGATCCTGAGGTCTTCCCCAAGCCGGAGCAGTTCAGCCCGCAGCGCTGGCTGTCAGCAGGCTCCAAGCACTTCAAGGGGCTGGGATTCGGTTTCGGACCCCGCCAGTGCCTGGGGCGCCGGATCGCCGAGCTGGAGATGCAGCTCTTCCTCATGCACGTGAGCATCCCACTGCTGGGGACACCGTGGACCTGGCGCTGAGGGGACCAGGAGGGGTGTGTGGCATGGGTGGTGTTGGTACTGCCGGTGTTTTCCACCTGCTCTTTTCTCCTCCATCCCAGATCCTGGAGAACTTCAAGATTGAAACAATGAGAGCAGTGGAAGTTGGGACCAAGTT
>NW_010236862.1:4529-4914 GCF_000690775.1 Eurypyga helias
CTGCCTCCCGGGGATGTGATTTGGGGGGCGGCTGGGCCGCTTCCACGGCCACAGCCTTGGCTGGGCGCATCCCTGCCTTCGCTCCAGCCCGCTCAAGGCTGCGCTTACGCCACAGGGGAGATAAACCGGAGCAAACCCCAGCCCCGCTGCCGCCCCGGTAACCCCCAAGGGACCTCAGAGTGGGTGGGTGCCGCTGCACCCCTCTGGCTTTTCGGGGGTCCCTGGGTCACCCCCAAAGGGCCACACAGCCACACTCCCCCAACACCTGCTAACATTTTGCTTTGCCTCTGATTTACTCCCTGGTTTCATCACACAAAAAAACACCGGCTCCTTTTTTGCCAGAGTTGGTTTTTTTCTGTCTCTCTCGCCGGCTGTGGGCTAGGGC
>NW_010236862.1:4971-5222 GCF_000690775.1 Eurypyga helias
TGGTGCGGGTGTGAAAAGGAAAGTGCTATACACCCCCCCCCCAGCCACTCCCCATGGGGGCATTGGCTGTGGGTGAGAGGGCTGCGATAAGGGGGTCTGGGGTCAGTGTGTGTGTGTGGATTGTGTGACGTTGGGGGGCATCCTGGGATGCTGGAGGGGGTCCTGCAAACCTAGGGACCACCCTCCCACCTTGCCCAGGGTTCTGCAGAGAAACTGAGGGTGGGTGGTCATGGAGACCCCCTGCCACCCCC
>NW_010236863.1:0-2219 GCF_000690775.1 Eurypyga helias
CCTGATCTGTGTTTGAACCCGGCAGCGTCCCTTCTGCACCTCCGGAGCCACTGACCCCCGGGCCGTGGTGCGGAGCCCGTCTTACCTGGGGTCTGGGCAGCACAGCCAGGTCAGGTGCCTTGGGTTGGGTAAAAATCATCCTGGGGGGAGGACGGGGTCCCCTCGTCGCACCGGCTGCTCGCCCTTCCCGACGGGGACACCTCCGCTCCGCCACGCCGGCAAAACCTCGCTCTCCTACGCAGAGAGTACTCCCAAATGTCCCCTCCTGGGGGGTCTGCGGGGACGGCTCAGGCCACCTCCCTCGCCAGATCTTTTTTTTGTAACTGAAGCCTTTCGCTTGGATTTTTTGCTGTTACATAAATCTCTCCGGGGGCTTAATTCAGCCGGTGAAACCCTCTCCCGCTCCTGGGGGAATGCCACCCGGCGCTGCCCGAACCTGCCTCGCACAGGGGAGTTTGTGACTGCTCCACCTGAGCAGCGGGAAAAGCTGCCTCGTTCCTGCCCAGCTCCTGGGAAAGACCCGGGGCCCCATCCGCGCCCCCAGACGGGACGGGAGCACGGCCCAGAAAAGCTGCCGTGAGCGGAGCGGGGATGATCCGTCCTCCCAGCAAGGGCTTCGCTCTCATTCCCCGGCACAGACAGGTTAAATCCCGGTGTCCCGCCGCAGGACCAGGCGCCTCTGTTGATGGAGGAGTCTGGATGCGGGGTAGGGGACACGCTGCTGGGATGGGACGTGCCCTCGACACCGGCGCTGCGTATCCCTGGGCCGCTTTCCTGCCCTCTGTCCCTTCGGGGACTGGTTTTTGGCTGCCCCGGGCAGGTGCCTGCATGGCCGGGTTGGAGGGAGCTGCTGGGTGCCGGCATCCCCGGGCCCTCCGAGGGGCTGCGTGAGCGGGGGCTCTTCGCTGCGCCCGTGGTTTCGGCAGCAAGGGCTCCTTGTCCTGGATTCCCCCCTCCACCAGCTCTCCCAGCTTCGCCGATCCTGCCCCCCGCAAGCATCCGAGGGCTCCGCAGGCTCCAAACGACCCAGGCCTTGGCTTACGTTTCATTTTAACGGTTTAATTTAATAACAGAGCAGCAGGATTGGATTGCTGGTTCTCAGGGGGCTGAATTCTTAACGAACGGGGGCTGCTCAGCACAAGCACACGCAGAGGAGCAGAACGGAGACGCGGGCTGAAGCAGCCACACTTGTCCTTGAACACTCACTCACAAAATGCCAAGTGGCTCCGAGCCCGGTGCCTGAAGGAAAAGCTCAAATCCTTTAACTTTGGACTCTTGGCGTGTGTTAAAGTCTCCGCTTCTGACGTCCCTGCAGCCTTGGCCCGGGCCCAGGCTGGTGACAGGTCAAAAGCACCGCGAGGTTGTTGCAGTCAAGTCCCTTCCAGGCCAGGGAGGGGACAAAGGGTGACGGGACCAGATGGTGGCTCCCTCGGAGAGCCTCTGCCCCGTGACAGGCTCTGCCACGCGCGGCGGCTCAGCGTCATCGTGCAAGCGGCGCGTTGAGCACCTCAGTGGCCTGGTGTGTGGAGGGTCATGCTGGAATTAATCCAAACTGGTCCTTATTCCCAAACGGAGGGGTCGGCCTGTGCCTCTTCTCACTCCTGGCCTCAGCTGACCGAGCCGGGCTCTCTCCCCGCCGTCTTGGCGTCAGCAGGGAGGTGACCATCGCCTCTGTCCCCCCCCACCCCGGCAGGTTCTGCGGCGTTCCTGGGGCTGTACCTCGTGTTCGGCTACGGCGCCTCGCTGCTCTGCAACCTCATCGGCTTCGCCTAACCCGCCTACGTCTCGTAAGTACCGCTGGCCCGGCCCAGCCTCTCCGCGGCGCTCAGGGAGCGTTCCCTGCCCGGAGCTGAGGGTCTCCCTGGAAAAGGAATGGGTGGTTATGCTCAGGGAGCTCTTGAGACCTTCCTGAAAGCACGGGGACCTGGCACAGTCCCAGCTTGGCGCCGCAGCACCCGGCAGGCAGGTTTTGCTTCAGGGTTTGGGAAGGAGGTGCCCACCCTGGCAGCTGGGTTGCGGCAGTGGTGCCCTTTCCCTCCCTTGCCGCAGCATCAAAGCCATCGAGAGCTCCAACAAGGAGGACGACACCACGTGGCTGACGTACTGGGTGGTGTACGGCGTCTTCAGCATAGCTGAGTTCTTCTCCGACACTTTCCTCTACTGGTTCCCGTTCTACTACGCTGGGAAGGTAACGGCTTTGCTGGGGGCTGGGTCTCCTC
>NW_010236863.1:2233-2925 GCF_000690775.1 Eurypyga helias
GAACTTGGAGGAATGAAGCGTGGCGGGCTCTGCCCCGATAGCAGGGCGGTGGTGGTGGCCTTGGTGGGGCCACAGTGCCTCGCGGAGCTCCCCGCAGTCAGCCGAGGTCCTGGTACCTCCAGCGAGCTCCAGCCTCGGGAAGATGCCTTTGGGCCAGGCTGGGGGGGGGAAGTGAGCTGCTGCCCCATCACTGCTGCCCTTTGGGGGCTGCCTCGCTCAGCCCCTGCCCGCCCTGCCATCTCCCAGCTCTGGGGCGTCTCTCCTCCCCGCAGTGCCTGTTCCTGGTGTGGTGTATGGCCCCCGTGTCCTGGAATGGGTCGCAGGTGCTCTACCACAACGTCATCCGGCCCTGCTTCCTCAGGCACCACCAGACGGTGGACAACGTGCTGGGCAACCTCAGCACCAAAGCCCTGGACGCAGCCTCCAGCATCACCCGAGAAGGTAACATGGGTCCCCTGGTCCCCGCCGTCCCCTCCGTGTCCGGGGCAGGCGGGTTTTTTCCTGGCTCCGCTGGGACACGGGCACCTCTCATTTTAATTACCATCAAGCGGGCGTCTCTCCGTGACGGTGGGCCGGTGGCAGGCGCCGGGGCGGGGGGACGGCTCTCCCTTCTCTCTGTCATCCTGTCTCTTCTCTTTGCGCCTCGTTGGTCCAGTCCTGCAGACTCTGGTCAGCAGCAGAGCCCGGCTGGC
>NW_010236863.1:2954-3461 GCF_000690775.1 Eurypyga helias
CCCTCAGCTCGTCTGTACGTAAAGAGCCACGGTTGCCCCCCGACGCCGCTGAAGGGGTCGTTTTGTGCCGATCGCCCCCCCATCACCACCCCAATCCCGTTACCACCGGCCACTCGTCCGGCTCCCACACCCCCACCTCGGCACCGGCCAAACCGAGCTCCGTGCGTTGGCGTGGGTCGCTCACCGTCGTCCCCTTGTCCCTCGGCGTGGGTAGAGCAGGCGCTTTTCCCTCCTTTTCCCTCATTTTCCCTCCTTTTCGCCGTAGCCAGACCCCTAAATCGGGCTCCTTCAGCCATGGCGGGTCCGTCCCTCTGCGCTGGGGTCAAGGGGGTGTAGGGTGGGAAGGGGATGGTGACACCCATTGGGTGACCCACAGGGACAAGGCCGTAACGCCGTTCCCGTCTTTCCCGCAGCCTCCGGAGCAGCCCTGAACCTGGAAATGAAAAGGAACTGAGAGGGACCCCCGGTACCCCCAGGCCCAGGGTCTTGGTACCTTGGGCCTGGGGT
>NW_010236864.1:0-20115 GCF_000690775.1 Eurypyga helias
GCCCCGGGGCACCCCGTATCCCTGCAGCCCCGGGGCAGCTGGCACCCCTCGGGATGCTGACGGGCACGCAGCCTCCCCCCACGCACCCCGCTGCGTCTCCTGGCGCTCCGGGGTGCCCAGGGATGGGCAGATCGTGCAACATCCCCAAACTGGCCTTGGCCATCCGCAGCAGGGCCAGAGAGCAAATTAGGGACTTCGCACTCGCAGTATTTCTCCAACTGCAGCACGCACGCACGGCACACACATTGCTATTTTAATGTTTCCTGGATGCACGGCGCAGCTCTGCACGAAGCCTCCCGCACACACGCTCCACCTCGGCCGCAGGAGACTCCCCTGCCAGCCCCAGGGCTGTCCTGAGCCAAAACTGCCGGCTGTGTGAAATGGAAGAGCCAGTTTTCAATGAGGGCTCAGATAAAACACTTGGCTCATTGTTTCTTGTGAAGTACACCAGGGATTGATCCGGGACACTTATTTATTCCACCCAAGAGGGAACTGCTTTGTTTTTTTCTTCAACAGCTAAATAATTTCAGGTTGTTCTTAAAAGCAGAATATGAGCAGCATTTTTTTGGCTCTTACCTAACTCTGCACTTGCATTCTCAAAATATGACTGTGCTCTGCAACAGATGCTGAAGAAGGAAGTGCTCTCCACCAGCATCATCAAACACTTGGGTTATATCCTATGTGTGAGTGTGTGAAGGAGAGTAAGAGGAATTACGTGTTTATGTCATCCAACAATATTTGTGTAAGCAGGGACTCATCACCGAAGTATATGGGCTGGCTTTGCCTGTTACACAGGTTCGCTGAATGCGCCAACCCCACCAGAAGTGTCCACAGGCACAGCAAGAACTGTGGCCCCAGGCCTTAACGGGGTGCATGGTGCAGACCAGAACGGTTTGCTTCCCCTCTGGGCTGAAGCTCTCCCATCCTTTCTACAACACTTCAGAGACAGGTCTTACATGGTCAGAGGGCTTGCATGCCTTTTGTATAGTAAGAGCTTTGAAAATGGTAGTAAATGTAGCCAAAATAAAGAGGCTTTCTTATTTTTCACACTTAAATTTCATAATAAAACAACGTGGCGTTTCAAGCTCCCTGACTCAGGAAAGCGCCTGGGTGAAGGAGCCTCATGTTCTTTCTTTACATAACCATCAGTAGTTCCTGCTTGGACCTGCAGCTCAGCCGTGCAGCGGCTGATGACACTCAACAAAAAGAACAAGCTTCCCCTTCCAGGCTTCTGCTCCACCGCTGCTTTCCTCCACACCGCGTGCGGGAGTGAAGATGCTGGCAGGGCAGGCAGTGAGCACTGCCTTCTTCCATGGATCAGCTGTGGCACGACCGCAAACGTGGGCTCGGATTCCTGCACTCCTTTTCTGCTTCGTGTAAAAACTGACATTTAGATATTTCAGGTAATAATAATCCCTCACAACCAAGAGCAAACATCCCTCTTCATACAGTCTGCTCATGACTAACGTCTTGCAGTTACCCTTTGATTAACCGAAGGTATGATTTTTTGGGGTTGGTCATTCCTAACGCCTCTTTGGCAATAGCTGCCCCAGAGGCTGTGTATAACAGACATGCCCCAACACTCGAGTCCTGCGGGCGTGTGTGGGGATGCTGAATGAGTTGGCACCACACACATTTCCAAGGCAGTCGTCCTGCAGCATGCTCCACCCCAACAGGACCAACCAGTTGAGGACTTCGGTAAATATTCCATAGGGTGGTATAGATGAGCCACATTTTAAATAACATCAGAGTTTTGACACACTTCAGGAAGCCACATTAAAATCAAACCCTTATCTCCCAGGGATCTTGGGGGAAAATTCAGCCACAGCCCAGCTTGTGCTACAGCTTCGCAGTCGCCATCCTGGTTTAAAAAGTGCTCTTTTTACAAAGCATATTTTCAGTACTTACAACATAATGAAAAATGATCCCTCAAATTTGAACTTCTTTCTTTTGTTCTTAGCCAAAAAGCAATTTATTATTTTTTACTTTTTCAGTTCCTTAGTATGGAAAAAGGGATCTGAATCCTGCAGCTTTGTCCAATTTATGCTAGTGGAGAATCAAGCTCTGTGTTTTGAGGCTTGAAAAAAAATTATGCAGCTTTATTTAACTTTATGTTACTGCACCGTTACACAAGAACTTAATACGGTTTGGATTCAGGGTACAGGTCTGGCATTTAGCTAGCTTCTGTGAGCAATGTCTTCAGAGGAAAATGAGAAGATACACTCAAGTTATTTATATTTGTAATTACCATTAATCTGTATTGCTAATGAGGGTTTTGATCTTGAAAATGGATCCATAAACATGGACTCCTGCACCACTATGGAGCTGTGATATGCACAGAGGCCCATAGGAAAAAATTCCACTGAAATATATTCTAGGCGGATAATTTGGACCCTAAAATAACTTTGAACATCTGATTTAACTTTGTGTGTATCGCTCATCCCTAAGACTAATAGGGGACACCTCAGTTTCTTTCTTTCTTATAGTAAAACAAAATTTGAGGTTGTTATGGGCTAGCACAGTGCTGTACCTTCTCATTGCAAATGCTGTTCTAAATACTTAAGTCTAAATTAAATTTATATATACAATCCTCAACCTGCAGAGTTGATTAGATGTACTTAACTTCATGCATACAGATTTCAATAGACTACCAATAATATGTAAAGTCAAAGGTACGTATGAATTCCACCAAGAATACTGCCTCTGACTGTAAGCCTGCCAGATCCTTAAAACCCCAACATACCATTCCTAAATCAAGAGACCCCCAACTTGTCATTTTGTCCTCCAGCTGCTGCTTTATAAGGTAAGATTGAGAAATATGATCAATTCTGGCAGCAAATACAGAAGGCATGGGGCAAAACTGCATGGCACGCATCCCGGCAACGCACTGGGATCCCACGACGGTGCAGGGCATGCGTTGGGAACTGCCCTGCTGTGATGCTGCGGGTCCCCCAAAAAGTGACACCCCGAGAAAGTGCCAAAATTCCGCAGGTATGGGGCACCGTCCTCAAGTCACTGGTGCTGTCGCCTCCGTTGGACGCAGGCCATCCCTTGCATCCTTTCACCTGCAGCATGGGTGGAGGAGGAGGAATGGCAAAATACGGGATGAGGGAATGAGATCCCAAGCTCCCGATGGCAGCGGGTGGCTGGCGAGCGTGGTCTCCATGCCCTCTGCTGGCTACAGCCAGCGTGCTCAGCAGCGTGCCACCACCGCCACCCTGCCCCCGCGGCCGGGACAAGGACCCCTCTCCATCCCGGCCTCGAGAAGGTGCTGGGAAGTGCTGCCGGTGGCCGTAGTCCCTGCTCTCCAAATGCTTTTGCCCTCAGGTTTCATCAGAGCCGTGGCCCTGGTTTAAGCATCCATGAGCTGGTGGCTGCGGTCCAGGAGGACAGGAGCTTGGAGCCTCTGCAGTCCGCCACGTCCCGCCCTGATGCTGTCAGCCAGGACATCTGAGATGAAGACTGACCTATGAGTTTGGGAGAATTAATCTGGTTTTAACACCTGATTTGGACTTTAGTGATTGGTGTAGGGGTTGTCCCACAGCTCAGGAGAGCTAATAAGGGATCTCATCGTCCTCCGAGCCTTCTGTAAGCACCCTCTGCCAGTCCCCTCTCTCTTGCAGAGGAAGAATCTGGCAGAGGCAGGGTTGAAATCCTACTACCTGCCAGAAGTTTGAAATTTAGAGCTGGCATGCTCTCAGTGACTACTCCCCCCAGAAAGAGAAAACATCCCTTTGAACGACTTTTTGACTCATAGAACTAGGAGTCAGAAAATTTCCTTCAGCCAAGAAGGATTTTCTATGGCCGGCAGATAAGTGTGTCCTTTCTCATCATCACCATCACCTAGAGCTCTTCCAAACTCTGCTGAGTAACACAGGAGAGTAAGGAGAACCTCCTGGTTCTGCTTTTCAGGATATGCTGCAAGATGCCCCTTGACTTTTAAACCTTGCTCATCACCACATCTCAACAGCAAGGGTGGAGCTCATGCCCAGTGTTTTGCAGACGAGCATTAGGTGTTCTTTATAAACCATTGTCCTGGGGTATTATTTCCTATACGACATTCCACTTGGAAAATTCCTTCTCCAAAAATAAGGTGGGCAGAAACACTGCTCACAGGTGAACATCCACCGTATTTCCAAAGCTGAGGCCTCACCCAGATGCTTGGGATAAGATACCCAGAGCCCTAAATGAGGCACTTTTGGGACACGCCACTCCTGAGGAAAGTTGTCTCCAGAAGTTCAGTATCCAAACGTGTGCAATTTAAGCACATGCAGTACGCAACATCCTTTCTTATCAGTTATTTCTAACATTTGCTGTTACAGCACTAGACACTTGTTTTCTGTACAAGCATCCACTGTTTTTTCCGAGAGTTTTTGAATCACTCTCTGGGCAATCTCCTATTGCTATGAGTTCCACAGGCTAATGGTGTGGAAAAATATTTCCCTGTGACAAGAGCTACACCTGTCCAACCCCCCTTCTACTCACCATCCATCACGCTGACAGCATAGGTAACTTGCCCGGGATCATGTCAAAGTGTGAAATAGCTATAAAGGCAAAGCATATGTGTTTGTCATTTTTGTCATTAATGGGATCAAGTAAAAGTAAGGCAAAGCTATTGAACTGTGCCTTGGCAGCCAGGGGAAGCTGGAGCCATGTTCGAAAGCAGCCGGGAGAGGTGGTTCCTGCTTTGGTCCACAGAAAGTGCACAGGGCGAGCAATGCTTTGCTCTTCTTGTATCTTTTTTTCTTTGTATTTGCTGTGACTGCATCTCAGGGAACACACTGGGTTTGCTTTTGGGGCACAAACAGGCTGCAAAGTCTGGAGGGACAGTGGGGAACTGGAAATGACCCCCCCTTCTCCTTTTAGCCAGGCAAGCAAACCCAAGAAGGACAGATCTAGTGAGATTTTACGGCACCTCTCTGGTGTGATTAGTTAGAGCTTAACATCATTAGTTACCTCATTAGTTAGAGGTAACATCAATTGGAAACTGTGCTGGTTTTAGCTGGGACAGAGTCAGTTTTCATCACAGTAGCCAATATGAGGCTACGGTTTGGATTTGTGCTGAGAAGAATATCAGTAATACGGGGATTTCAGTTGTTGCTCAGGAGTGTTTGTACCAAGTCAAGGACTTTTCCAGTTTCTGATACTGCGCCCGTGTTCCCTGCATTTTTGCTACAAAAGCTGGGAGGGGACACAGTCTGGACAGCTGACCAAACTGACCAAAGGGGTATTCCGTTCCATAAAATGTCATGCTGGGTATGTAAGTTAGGGGTGGGCTGCAGCCCATGTTGGTTGGTTGGTTTTCTCAGTCGCTGTCAGGCTCTCTTAGTCGTTCTCTTGCTCAGGGGGCTCACTTGGACTCTGGTGTGATCTTTCTCGGGCTCTGGCTCTAGGGCTTTCTGGCTCTGATTACTTGAGACCTGGCTGGGTATCAGTTGGCAGATGGTGACTAATTGTATCATTTGTTTTATTTTCATTACATATTATTAGTATTGTTACTACTAGTAGTATTGTCAGTATTACTAGTTTGCTATGACTGCACCTCAGGGAACACGTTGGGTTTGCTTTTGGGGCACAAACAGGCTTCAAAGCCTGGAGGGACAGCGGGGAACTGGAAACGACCCCCCCTTTTCCTTTTAGCCAGGCAAGCAAACCCAAGAAGGACAGATCTAGTGAGCTTTTACGGCAGCTCTCTGGTGTGATTAGTTAGAGCCTAACATGAGATAAAATCAATTGGAAACTTGTGTGAGTTAGGGCTGCTCTCATCAGTCAGAGTTTGCAGCAGCCAAGTGCAGCATGATTGTTATTAATATCTGCTACAGATATATAGGCTGAAATGGTGCTTTACAGTAAAAAGAAAGAGAAGTTGCTCTTTCCCAAGAGCATACAATTTGTGGATCTAATTCAGAGCTGTACTGCGCATCCCGCACATCTGTGGTAATAGGAACTGGCCGTTCTTTGGAGGAAATATGCTGGTGCCTTACATGCATGGGCATTTTCTCATGCTACTACATAAAACAGAGGGATGCTGGTTTAAAGTACTGAGTACCACCATGTTTGTGCTCCTGCCCAGAAAATGCATTAGATGTTAGCCAGCTCACATGCCGTAGGTGACTTAAGACAAGCCTATGCTTTGTGCCTGCCTTCTTTCGAAGGAAAATGCTTTATGCCAATGCAGTTAGTCCTGCGTAAGGCTGGACCTCAGCATCAGCTGTAGTGCTCACTACTGTGACTGCTGTGATAATTCCCATGCTGTGATACGAATGGGATTGCACCATAAACCCACACACCTTAGCCGCGCTGATGGCCAAGCCTACATAATAGCCCAGTGCATTGGTGCTAATGATCCAGTGTTTATGGTGGCCCACAGCACTGTTGTCATGCCAACCAGATGGTATTCCTCCCTAGAAAAAATAATAATAACCAAATAAATAAATACTTTCTTTCCTAGACTGATCCGTCTGTTTAATAGAAGTTGGAGGTTAAATCTGAAGGAGGGAAAATCCAAGCTGGAATAACAAAACAGCTTCTGTTCAGATGAGAGCAGAGTGAAATGTCTTTCACCCTCTCCATCCCCCCTACCCTGTGCAGAAGACTCTTTGCAAAACCTCCTCTCCAGCAAAGCAAACCCCTCCTGAGCCAGGGCAGGGGAATTCCTGCCTCATCGGTCCCTCCCTGGGGATTTGGGTCAGGCCAGGGACCTCCACGCAGAACCCCCTGCTCCTGGTCCCACAGCAGCATGGCTCCAGCAGAGTGTCTGCACAAGGAAAGCCGATCCCTGTGGCTGCCATGCCGCGTTGAGTGCCCAGCAGCCTGCCCAGCCTGCCTTCTGCTCAGCCCCGTCGGAGATTTTGGACTTGGGGTACTCGTGGGAAGTAAGGTGCTGCTATGGACCCATTCGAGCCTCACTCCTCCTTGGGATCCTCCCTTTCCTTTCTGAGAGGGTGATGTGCTCCAGAGCTCCAGCTCTTCCTTAGCTCAGTCACTAAACCCGGCTTCAGAGACCATTTTCACAATCTTTTCTTACAACTTCGGGTAATTTTTGGTTTCAGACTGAGATAGACTCCTGCTGCTAATTTCCAGGACTTTGTGCCCAGCTCTCACTGTCTCCCTCCTGGGAAATTACCCATCTTCCTCCGAGAAACATGTGACTTCTTGCTACCAGTCTTTTTCACGAGTCACTTCTCACCTGCATTTCCAATCTTTTTCTTGCCCCTCTCTTGTCCTTTAATCCAGCTCACGTTACTCTAGCAGTAAATTATTTAAAGCAGGCAAATCTGTGCAACAAGCTAGCTTTCTGTCAGACACGAGCCTGTTCAGAAACTGATACACTCAAAATTTCTTTATCTTGGCCCAGCTTTCTCTTTAGCTAGCTATTTCTACCATCCAGTCCCAATGCCCCATATCCCATCATCCAGTTACACTGCCTTGTATCTCACAACCCTGCAGGTGCTGCCTCAATTGTTGGAACAACATGTCATCCTATCTGCAGTTTTCCCTTGACCTCAACATCCGCAAGGAACCAGTGAGGCAGAATTTACTGTAATTCACAGAATTGTTCAGTAACAAGAATAGCTTGAATTTTAACAGCAAGTAAAACCAATAAACTTGGGAAGGGGAAAAAACCCTTACACTACAAGTTGGACCAGTAGCTGGCTTGATGTGAAAACTGGCTTAGGGAATACCTTGTTCATCCCCAAACTCCTGTGGTTTTGGCTCTAGTCAAAATTGAAGGGATTGAGGGATACTCAGGATTCAAAAATTCAAAGACAACCCCCCACATTAGGCACATCAGAGTTGAAAGCTATCACCTGAACGCACCGTCTCGCCCACTCCCCTCTGATAGCACTGAGACAGTGAGTTAGCTGAGGCAGACACGCTGATTCCTACATCCCTGCAATAGCTACTGAGGCTGCATGGGAGCTTGTATTAATTTCTCCCTGTTACATGTGAAGTATGAGAAAGGCCACTTCTTCCAGCCATGTGTTCTTCATCTGGTTTTCAGAAGACTCCTTTCCATCCATCTTTCCATCGATCCATCAAGCCACCTATGCACAGCGTTGTCCTCCCTCCCTTAAGGTTGTGACAGGAAGAAATAGTCATAGGGTTTGACCAGTTGTTGTTAAATAGACCTGACAATTTGTGTGCTCTTGCATGAAATCTTGAGCTTCAGTAGCATCTAGGTCTTTCTCCCATTGATGTTCTTGAAACTGAGTCAGGTTTGAATTGTTTTGGAGATGTTCAGGGTGTCTCTCTTACGTCTTCAGGGCAGGGGTAGTTGGCCCTGTTGAGTAATGACATCTCATTAGACAGAAACTCATGTCCATTGAGATAAGGATGAGCTGACTTCCATAAGGAGCAACGGGTTTGAAATCAGATCTCAGCTGTTTTTTCACTTACATGTTCTCTTGGTATGACATCCCCTCCACTGAAATCCTGCAGGGATATATTTCAGTGGGCTAATTATAAATTCCCTCTGTCTTGCATTAGCTGGATATAGCATGCCTGGTGGCATGAACCTCCCCTCCTTCATTCGTGTTGTGCACCTCACTTGCTGCAGGCAAAAGTAATTTCCCCAGCCTGGGAATGTGATTTAATTTGACCTTGTTCACACAGGTTCTGCATCTTTTACATTTCCACCCCCAATGATAAAACAGGATCAGAGGAAATTGCTATGATTCACAGTGATGCTCTGCCTCAGCCTCCAATTCTTCTTGTTCCTTCCTCTCCCCGCATCTCCTGCTCTGCCTACCCACCGCAGCTGTTTTCCTTACAGAGTACTTTTGACTGTAGGTGGAGGATGTAAGAGGGATGTGAAGATGTGAAACCGCATGCTTGTGTCACATCTCCACTGCCAGGAGAGGCAAACTGCTTGTGTTTCCTTACGAGCTGCTTCAGGAGTGCAATAAATGGAGAGCCAGAGTGAAGAGGAAATAGCAGCAGAAACAAGGGGAATGCTCTAGCACTCTGATACTCAACCGTTTGTGTAGCAGAGCCTTACTCGAGGGAATCACCTGCAGTCCCTGCCTGCCTGGATCCAGTTCTTCAGCCCTCCACTGCCTGCCCCAAGGCTGCTGTGGGGTGCTCACCTTCACCTTCCCACTGCCCGGGGGCTCCTGCCCCCTGGCCTTGTCCTCCATACCATATGCTCTTCTTCCAACACTGCTGAGATGGTGAGAATAAATTGTCCAGAGGAAATACCTCAGCCTTGACCTCCCCCGTGGGCCCATTTACAGGAGCATCTGTGACGATCCTTGTGCTCTACTTGCACGGTTTCAGAAAATCTTGTTTGTGCGTCTCCCTCCCCACTGTTTTGTGTTTGATCCTCAACAGTTAAAACACAGCACAGCTTCTCTAGTGCAGACTGTCTCCTTAGCTGTGCCAGAGTAGTATTTATGATGCAGTTGCTACTTTGCGGAATCCCAACGCACACAAGATGGTTGGAGAGGCACGCTCCGGCTGTACATCGGCTGCCTCCACCAGTAAACTTGGGCACGGGAACAGCAAGACATTTTACACCAGCTCACAAAAGCCATAAGCCATGACAAGAAACACTGGCTATCTGTAGCAATAAGCTGCGGAGCGCTATGGAAGCACGCTTACAATATTTTCCCAGTAATGGGGATGGCATCAATTGTCAACGAAGCAGACAATCTGGCTGCATGTGTCATTCAGACTTGTTAATGTTCTGCTTCTTGTCTGCTGGCTTTCCCTTTTGTGCTGGACTGCTACTAGAGCCTTGGAAATTCTGCTGGGTCCAGTGCCAAATTGTGTGGATCCTTTCCCTCCGAATACGGAAGATTTTAATTGCTTTTTGGGTGTGTGGGAATGTTATTCTTTAGAGCAAGTTTCTGAAGAGACTGAGAAATGTTTGAGATCCATTCAGAAGAGATCAGAGTGATATTCAATACTTCAATAGCTTTATCTATAGAAGGTCATACTTGGTCTTTCTGTCTCTACTTCAGCAATTCACGTCGAATGGAGAAGGGTCTAAACAGGTCATATCAAACTCCAAAGCTACTGACATAGCTTTGCCAGGCAGGAAGGACCTCAAGCGGTCTTGAAGGACTGGTAGCTGCAAGTGTTGAGCTTTTGCACTGAGAAGAGAGTGGGAAGAGGCAGGGCAGAGGAGATGGAGAATATCCTCCCATCAGTACTTTGTGAATTTGGGAAAGAGCTGCCAGAGCTGGAGACCACAGAGGACAAAGGACAACACACCTGTATTAATGTTCTGCCCCCAGTTTGTACAGTCTTTGAAAGAGGAGGGGGATTTGGGCCTGGGGAGGCGTGGTGAGGTCCTCCAGGCGGCAGACTTTGATGCCAGAAGGTTCAGTTCCAAGCATGAGGTGGGTTGTCTGCATGATGATGGGCTGAGCAGTGAATCAGTCCAGAGGATGGAGGGCTTTTCTGGATCTCCATCAGCTTGAGCCTTTTCTCTGTCAACCAAAGCAAGATGCTTTGTACCCTGGAGCCCCCAAAATGATGGCTGGTGCCTCACATGGGGAGAAAGGTCCACCTGGAGCAGCCAGGTCTGACAAACTACCAGCCTGGCGTTAAGAAGTGGCAGTAGGAACTCATTCCCAGCGAACTGGCTGTTTGCAGAGCACAGTGCAAGCCTGCCCGTGACTCAGTGAGATCCAAGCCCACTGCCGAGTAATGTTTTTCTGAGTAAGAGACTCATCTAAGCCATCCGTGGTTTCTATTCATTTTCCACCAGCCCCCCAGGCAGCTTGTGTGAGGCTGAGCAAGTTGCTTGCTCTTTCTGACTGCATCTAAACTCATCTTCATTATTGCACATTTTGGCTCGCTTTCATCCTTGCCTCTTCTGTCACGAGGAGTTTGCCTCCATCCCTCATCTTCCAGCAGGCATGAGCATGCTGCTGCTCCCCTCCGTCCTCGCGCTGTCTCCTGTCTGTTTAAACTGTAATGTTTTAGGAGCAGGGACATTAACCCTCGTCTGGATTAGCATCGCTCTAATGTAAATAATATTAGTTACATTATAGATGTTTCCGTAATTAGAGTTCCTATTTCTATAGGCATTTAAACACCTCGTCTCCTCATTTGACAGTTATGTTATTTGATTTGTGTTCCTCTGATGTGGAGATCAGTACAGAAACCCTTTTATCTCCTCTGATGAACAGTTTAGACTATGATTGGATTTGATTTTTTTTAGAACCGTGCGTAGGGAGGAGCCCACAGATACTAGGTAGGATTTGTGTAAGGTGGGATACTGCCACAGAATTTGAATGGAGGTTAAATAACGTGGAAAGAAGCAGGGTTTTAATCAGTGGGCTTTTTAAAGCAACATGAGGTAAGGACACTCTTCCCAAAAGCAGGGTGGGGGAAAAAGAGCTGGCCTAGGCAGTGAAGCCTTTGGGGAAGGAAACTTGGCCTCCTTGTCCCCGTTTGCCTGCCGTTGGAATGGGATACATCAGTATCTGCTGGTACTCTGAGGGAAGCCCACTCATGAAAAGGTTTACCAGGGATAATTTTATCAGACAGGCTTGTCTTGGCAGATGGCTGTGTGTTTTAAATTTAAACAGAGAGGCATAAATAGTAGAAAAGAAAAGAGGGTAATAAGAAAAATATTAAACTGCCCAGCACAAATCCTTGGGGAACTTCTATTGCAATAACTGACCTCCCATATAGCACCATTTATTTCATATGCTGGCAGCTTTATAGGTGCTTGTACAGCTACAGACGAACACCAATTTGCCAGTGCAGTTTGTTTTGATAACTGTTGTTTTCAATAAATCTATATTAAAATCAAAGGGAAAATTAAATAGACCGAAGTCAGTGGCACTAGAGATAAGGTAGCACATTACTACACTGGCCTCTTCAGCTGGAGGAGCCAGCTCTACCTCCAGCGTGGGTCACAGGTGTGATGAATTTTGGCCGTCTCAGCTCTGCTTTTTGATGGCAGCCAACACAAGTGACAATATTTGGGTGGAAAAGGAATCTTGATAGTTCAAAACTCGGCAACTCCTGTAACAAAGGAGGAGGTGTGGTGAGGATGCACCGCTCGCTCTCGCGGGCTCTTGCTCTTGGGTTTCAAAGGACACCTGTAAGTACAGAGGTCAAGGTCTCCAGCCTATGGACCCCTCTGTACTGTCTCCTGGGAAGGAAGGGTGCCTCTCTGCCCCTTTAGTGTTCCCACCCTTACATGGCAATACACAGGGCTGGTGCTTGCAGACTGAAAGCAGCAGGAGATGCAGGAGCCCAGGCAAGGGGAAACTGGGAAACAGGAAACTGCCTCAGGCTTGTCTGGACATGGCATGTCCTTCTTCTCCCTAGTCCTGGCAGACTCAGGTGCCTCTGATGGCAGAAGGGGAAGTTCTGGTGGAAGAGAGGGAGGAGGGAAGAGAGAATAGAAACTCCAGGGAGAGAGCTGAGAAGGAAGGAAAGAAGAAAGAAAGGAAGGAAGGAACGAGCTGAAGGAAATGATGGGAGGAAGAGAGAGGCTGGAAAAGGAAAGAGGGTCTCCAAACACTGGAGAGGAAAGACAAAGAGGCAGAAAATAGAACAAACAGAAGGGGAGATGATAGGGAAATTAAAGCAGTTTGGACAGAAGGTATGTTAGAGCAAGGGTCTGACTCTCAGCCCCTTACACCAGGGAGTAACCCCTTACACACCTCCCTCGTGGTGAATTTAGCTGTCCTAAATGGAGGTGCATGTTTCTGGAGAGAGAGGCGAGATCTTAAATTTGGTGAAAGGAACTGCTTTGGCCAGGAATTTAGGAACTACTCTAAAGACCTGGCTTCTGGGTGCTCGGAGCAGCAGTGGCAACTGCTAGCCAGGTTATTATTTAGTTTCTATGGAGCAGTTTAGAGGATTTTTGGATCCAGGAAGTTTTGCATAGTGCTGAACATCATGGCTGAGTCCAAACAAATAATGAACATGAGAGATTTCATGGTAGAGCAGGTCAATTTTTTTCCAGGAGACCAGTTTTCTACCAGAAAACGCTGATTGGAGTAACTGGAAACATTTCCTGGGATGCATCAGCATTATCCAAGCTTTTACTGAGAAATTAGCCAGAATGTTCACATGTGTTGTTCTCTCATCTCCTTCTGACCGTATTGGTTAACTCCTGTGTTTTAGACCCCTTTTGGTCCAAGCACTTGGCCAAAAACCTGTGGTCGTCTGAGCTTAGAGGGAGCCAAACACTCTGGGTACAATATTTTTCCTTCACAAAGTTTCGCTTCCCTGCCCACAGCAAGAAAACCAAAGCACCAGAGATGATGGGCTTGTGCCAGGACATTTTCCTGCCAGCCATCCGCCTGAGAGCTAGATCGGGTTTTTTCCATAATCGTGTTCCTTGTGCTTGTTGGGATTGTGTTGGGCTCTTCTTCCCAGCTGATCTCATCTCTTACGTCTGTCTTTTAAAAGCACATTTGAAAAATAGTAATCATCAAAAAGACAGCTTGGGGAAGGGATCCTTGTTGTTCATAATATTCAGTTTCATGAAGAAACTTAGTTGGCTTAATGGGGATCTTTAAAAAGGGTGGAGATTATGCCAGTCGATGTAATGTACGGTATAAAGAAATGTAACAGCGTGGTGTAATGGATGGTTTGGGCTTCTAGAATTATGTAATAATAAAAGAAAAGAAATATCAAAGTGATAAAATGAAAAGAAATATACTACTTTTATTTGGGAATATGTCATTAAAAGAATAAAATCAGAGCGCTAAACTTTTTGTCCCAGCTTAGGTCAAAAATTGTATTTTTTTAAACCTCAGAATTTCCCAAGGGACATAAATTCCTTTATTATTATTTTTGGCCAGCTGTCTTCCATATGACTGCCCGTGAAAAGTATTTTATCTCGAGTTAAAATCCCACACATAAAAATCTCTCTCTACCTTCCAGCAGGTGTGCTTGTCCTATGGGAAGATTTGCTTTATCAGCAATTTGTTCCTCCAGGAGAAACGCTTAATTTTAGATGTTTTTTCCATTTGCACTTAGAGTTCAAGACACTTGAGCAGCGGCTCAGTATTGGGTGGCCTGTGCAGGCATCAGAACCCTTCCCTTATACACTGCAACCCTATTAGCTAAAACACTGGCAAAGAGATTCTGGTGAAGTGGTGGTTTTTTTTATGTCCCATTAAAAACGTTTAAAATGTTTAAAAATGTCCCACTTCACTGCTGTTGATGCCCTCACTTTGAAATACAGCTTTCCCATGACGACATAGCTGTAAAACACATTCAACTTTTTACGTTTTTAAATTTTTTTTTTTACTAGTTAGCAATGGAGTTTTGCTATAGCCATTAAAATATAAAGAATAAACTGCACCCAACTGTACAATATTTTTTTACCAGCATTTATAGTGACAATATAAACTGTGAGGGTTAAGCCTGAATTTCTTTGTGGATGGCACTGGAATATCGAGATTAAGTATACAGCGTGAGCACAAGGGTTTATGGCATACAGTAATGTAAAAAAGGTTGTATTTCTTTAGCAAATTGACATCACTCTTTGTCCTTCTTGCTTTGTACTTCTTGGGTCTGAATTTTAGGGGTGAGAGTTGGAAAAGGCATGGTAGATGATTCAGTACAGCTCTCTTGAACCGGAATCGGGCTGGCACCGACGGGACGTTTTATGGTGCTGTAAGTGGCCAGTTTCATGGTTCCCAGTGCTCCTCTCAGGAGGTGATCCCACGATTTAATGCAACGTAGCCTCGGGAAATTTATCCTGATGTTCAGCCTACGTTTTCCTTTGGTCAAACATTTTGTGGAAATGCTGAGGGGTCATTTCATTTTGTGCTTCAGTGCTGACACCTTCCTGACACACGTGGGTAGTTTTTCTGCTCATCCCACACACGAGGTGGGGGTAAGGGGCAAAAGCTGGATTCACTGGGCACTTTTCACCCTTCCTCCTTACCCAAAACACGCACCCAGGTGTGCTCCTGCTTTCTGAAGCACATACCTTGGTGGTGGTTCCATATCCAGCACCAAGCAGAAGGGAACAGCAGTGGTGTGAGGCCCAAACAACACCGTTCTTTGTGTTTGCTTTGCATTTTTTTGCATCCTCTTGTGCTCCTGAATAACGGGGGACTTTTTGGAGAAAGAACCAGCCTGTCTGGCCAGCTTTGTACGGCGCCTTGCATGTTCAATCCATGTGAGGTCCGGCCGGGACCATCGTGTCCAACCAAGCAACGCACAGGCTACAGAAATGTAATGTTCCCACGCATCAAATCCCAGAGCTTTTCCCAAATCCAAGCTCCAGCAGATCTTCTGCAGAGACATCCCATCCCTATTTGAAATTTCCAAGAGCCCCTGGACCTCTGTTGATATATCCCAGTCAACAGCCAGCTTCTGACGTCCTGCTATGTTTTTTTCTAACGCACTTTATTTCCTAGCCTGCCCAAGGCTGTCCCTCTCACCTCTGTTTTAACTGGAAAAGGATTTCCACCCCATGGCCCTGATTCCGGCTGAATTAATGGTTTTTGAACTGAATCAGCACATTTGAAGTTAAAACAGATCCCCACTGAGTCTGTACATTTTTATTACTGTGCAAGGAGTGCTTAGGAAAATAAAAAGAACAAGAAAGCCCTGAGAGTGGACCACCCTGTTGAGGGGGGAAATACAGAAATGAAACATGTTTATATGAGTGATATTTATAGGGCCAAGTGACAAATATTGTACAAGGCCTTGGAGCCCAGCTCAGGAATACCATGTACCAGTCTGGGCACTCGTGCTCGAGAAAATTTAATTGAAACTGGAGCAGGTGCAGAGGAGGTCTACTAAGATGGCGTAGGAAATGGAAAGTTAAAGGTGGTGAGAAGACACAAAAATAAAATGGTTTGTTTAGCCCAGCACAACAAACATGACTGGGATCTGAAAGCTGTCTATAAATACACCAAAGGAGGAAAAAAACCACTCCATTAATTAAAGCGAAGGATAATTTTGCCAGAGTAAATTAGTGTAAACTAGCCATGAATACATTTTATCTGGCAATTAGAGGAAGTTTCCCACCTATCAGGCAGAGAAGGCCCGAAGAAGCCTTCTACTTGGTAAGTAAACAAACATGTTTGAAGGTGGAAGTTGATAACTTTACTGGGATGTAGAATGGGAAATTATACCACAAGATGGAGAAGAACAGCTCAGTATCCCTGTGACTCCCTTCTTGGCCTATACTCCTACATGTGGATTGCTTTTATGATCTGAAATCTGCTTTTGCCTTTCCTCTGCTAAGGACATCAGCACCTCTAAAATCTCCTGTCCTTATCACCCAAGAGCCCCGTGCTGCATCTGCAAACCTCTCGGCCCCACAGAGCTGCAGTTACTGCTGCTCCCAAATTCATCAAGGGGGTCACTGTCAAACAATGACACACACTTGTTCCCACCGGGGTTGAATGAGCTGCTTTCTTTCAAAACACCCTTTAATTGACAGCTAGGAATAGCTTTCCATGATGACAAGCTGTCATTAATATCATTCACCAGAATGATACCCCAGTGATAGTGTATGTGTTTAGAGGAAAAGGGGGAGAGAAATCCTCTGTAAACAAATGTTTCAACAGAATACATGAACTGAGCTGTGGTTTCAAGAATGACAACATGAATATAAAAATGTACATTGTGAATATTAGTATTCCCTTAAATATGTGTTCATGTTGGTTAATGAGTCCCACCGGTGGCGTTAGTAACTGAAGGATTTGGGTTGGCACGTTATTAACTTGTTAAGTAGAAAACAGTGATACAAGACTACTTGTCATGTGTATTATAAGACATTTTAAAGTTGCATTCAGCATAAGCAGCTGAACAGAACTAAAGGAGTCACCTTTAAAATGAGGTGATGTTTCTTTGTGCCGTAATCGTGTAAAATCCCATTGCTTTTAAAGGAACTGTGCTCCATGGACCCTTGGGAAAGAGGCGCCGGAGCAGGGCCGTGGAGGCAGTTGCTGGGACCCTCCCTCCTCCTCTCTGCTGACCCAGCAGCAGGCAGAGACCTGATACTTCATCTTTGTCTAGGGTGGACTCAGCCCTTTATTCACACCTGGAGCTGCCCCATGGGGGGGGTGTGGGGGGGTATTCTGTGTTTTCTGCCTTATCCTGCACCACCAGTTTGCTGCCTTCTCGTAAAGCCCTGTCCATCTGCCAACCCAGAGGTGGCTGCACATCTGTGCTGAATGAAATTATGCTTTGTTAAGAAACTGTTGGGTTTTTAAAACACATAAAACTTTGAGGTAACTGTAGACCAGGATGCTACATCTGCTGGCGGCAGCACAGGGGATCCAGCCACAGGAGAGGGGGCACAGTTGGAAGCCTTTTCCACTCAGGGTTTGAAGACAATCCTTAGCATAAATCAGGACAGGCCAGACACCACCCCAGCATGGACCCTATTTCCTCTGGGCTGCTTCTAGCCATCCCAAAATTTCTAAACTAGGACAAGCAATTAAGACACCAGAGCTGCTCCTGAAACACACTGTCTTGCCCTCAGGCTGACAAAGGGCTGATTCTGCTGGTCCTTAGGCAATGGGGCAGCAGGACTGTGTCATGGTTTAACCCCAGCCAGCAACTAAGCACCACACAGCCACTTTCCCATTCTCCTCCAGTGGGGCATGGGAGAGGATCAGAAGGGTAAAAGTGGGAAAACTCATGGGTTGAGATAAAGACAGTTTAATGGGTAACGCAAAAGCTGAGCACGCAAGCAAAGTGAAACAAGGAATTCATTCATCACTCCCCATCGGCAGGCAGGTGTTCAGCCATCTCCAGGAAAGCAAGGGGCCATCACATGTAACAGTTACTTGGGAAGGCAAATGCCATCACTCCAAACATCCCTCTCTTCCTTCTTCTTCCCCCAGCTTTACATGCTGACCATGACATCATACAGTATGGAATGCCCTTTTGGTCAGTTGGGGTCAGCTGTCCCAGCTGTGTCCCCTCCCATCTTCTTGTGGACCCCCAGCCTCCTCACTGGCGGGGTGGGGGCAGGAGCAGAAAAGCCCTTGACCTCTGTGTAAGCACTGCTCAGCAGTAATGAAAACATCCCTGTGTTATCAACACTGTTACCAGCACAAATCCAAAACACATCCCCATACTAGCTACTATGAAGAAAATTAACTCTATCCCAGCCAAAACCAGAACATATTGGCATGGGCTGTGCTACCAGGATTAAATAAAGTGACCCTGATCAGCAACCATCAGCCCTTTTGCCCACTTCTCCCTATCTGTGTGACCCAGTTTCTCAGTATTGCTTGCCCAGGGCAAATTGTTCACCTTTCCATGTCATAGCTCTACCACTGACTGAGGTCCTTGGGGAGGGGAGCTGTTCCCAGCGAGATGCTACAGGGGCCATGTGCATTGATGGGAAGGCCACAGGATATCTATTGATCACCCTCATTCGTTTTGCCAGAAGCCTGGAGTGAGCCAGATTAATCTGTAGGTGACATTTTCAGTGGCCTGCAGTGTTCATTTGAGACATGCACACTCACATAAGACAGGCTCAGATATGAACACTACAGAAACAGTGACAATATTTAATAAAAGATGGCTCCTCTCAAACTGGTTTGCATGCCTTCTTCTACAGCTGGTAGCTGTGCCAGAAAAGGGGACTTCTTTGAAAGTTTGGTTGCTGAAGGCAGTTGCATTGCTTTCCTGGAGTCTTTGGGGGACAACTTGTATAGCTCTCACAAGGGTCACTGAGGCTGGATGTGACTGCTGGTTATTGCAGATGCTCAGACAGGAAAAGGGGTTCTCCCCCAGAAAAAATGGGCAGGAAGAAATCTCCTGCCTGCTGTACTGCCAGACAAACCTAGAAAACAGCACCAGGCTTGGCTGATGAAAAAAGGACATGCACACTCCTATGAGCCATTCATTGTTTGTCTGGATTGAGAAAAAATTATTTTTTACTGCTAGATGCAGAGGTCAGCAGTGAGAAGTCCTCCTCTCTCTCATCCTCTTACAAACACAGGCAGGCTGCAAGCCCTAAATTTCAAGCTTTGGGATTGCAGCGTAATTTCAAGCACGTCTCAGCCAGTTTCCTTCCCTGCTAAGGAGGGGCAGGGACAGATTGCTCAAGGAACGCTGCAGCACGAAGGCCCTCAGTTCACTCTCCTGGGCTCCTGGCAAACCACACATCAGTCACCAAAGACTTGACAAATCACAGCAATGCAGCTAAGCTTAGAAGTAAAACTTCACATTATCCTTGCTTATGTGAGTGGGAGGCTGAGAGATGAGAAATCTAAGAGGGCTTAAAGGAACTCTTTCTATTATTAAATGGTTTCTCTTGGTGTTTTTATAGTTCTGGGATGCTACTTTCATGATTCAGGCCTCCCAAGTTCAAGGGTGCATACAAACAGAGCAAAAAAAGATAAATTCAGCCTGAAGAGTCAACAGCGCAGCGAAAGGCAGGGACACTGGGTAGATCCAGCCAGGCACAGGAAAATGCAAGCAGCCCACATCATGCGGAGTGGCAGTCAGTGATCTCTGCACCCTGGGGCTTGCCTTTGTCTGATACTTTTAGGCATGGGGCCAGAGAAAGGCTTAAGGGATGATTTGAAGAGGCCAGCAAGATGACAGAGCGGTAGGACTGCTCCCACCCGCAGGCCGAGGATGGGCGAAGTGGCCTGTAGGATCCCTCACGGTCCTGTTTCGGCAAGTTGGTGGCTCTGAGTTTGCTCATTGTACACGTGTGGAGTTTCAGGGACAGTGCAAAGGAACTGCTGCCTTGAAATGTGGAGATGTGAGCGGCAAAGTGGGGAATGGCCCCGTCTAGTACAGTTGTCGTTGCAGCTGCGCTTTCTGAGGGTGACAGGTGGGGCAATAGGCTGAAGATTTGGTATCATCGCAGGTTAAAATGTGAGTGCCCTGGCTGCGGGTGGCAGCCACATGTGTGGGGGGAGACGCCACAGCTTGGGAGTGTTTAGCAAAGAGTGGGCAAGGTCCACTCATAGGTTTAGGATCAGAGTGACTGATGTCCAAGCAAGCGGAGGGAAGACAGCCCCAGGGGCCTTGAGGGACCTGACTCTGACATAACCCAAATCAAACAAAAGGAGGACACGCTGGTCGATGCCAGCTGTGGTTACTGGTGCTGCTCAGGAGCACCCTTTGGACTGACAAAGCGTCATCAGCGCCGACAGGATTGCCCTGATCCAGAATGAAGGAAAGCGGTGCTGTGAG
>NW_010236864.1:20186-20417 GCF_000690775.1 Eurypyga helias
CGGGGGACGTGGTGTCTCTCTGCACCAGCCGACGTGACCTCCCGGCAGGCGGGATTCACAGCTGATGGTGGGTTTGCTGAAGGCCCGAGCTGCCGGGGCCTGGGCTGAGCACAGGCGGGTGGCCTCGGGGACCGGGGAAGGTGGCACCGGGGGACACCTGGGACAGCCACGGGGGGCAAGAGGTGGCCCCGAGGAATACGAGCATTTGAGGCGGTGGGGGGGGAAGGGGAG
>NW_010236865.1:0-373 GCF_000690775.1 Eurypyga helias
GGCGTGCTGGGGGCACCCACCGTGGAGGACACCATGACGGAAAACATCCCCCCCGAAGGAACAGATAGAGGGCTGGCAGGCCGGATCCTGGGGGCCTCCCTCCGAGGGAGGCCTGCACGTACACCCAGCCCAACTGCCTCCCAGGGAGGCTCGCTCGTCCCCGGCCCTGCCGCCTCTGGCAGCCCTGTGACATCCAACACAGACGAGCTCCCCCGCGACCCAACGGCTGCTGTTGGTGGGGGTCCTGGCAGCCGTCCCTCTGCTCCTGTTGCCGTTTCTGTGGAGCAAGAGGACCCTCAGGGGGAGCCAGGGGACGCTGTGCCTGGGCCCTCCACATCCAGACGGGGCAGAGAAAACATCCCTCCCAGGACAC
>NW_010236865.1:926-1777 GCF_000690775.1 Eurypyga helias
TGTTGGCTCATGGTCATCCTCTTGTCCACTAGGACTCCAGGGTCCTTTTCCCCAGAGCTGCCCTCCAAGAGAACAGCCCCCAACCCGTACTGATACTTGGGGTCATTCTCCCCCCGATGCAGGACTTGACTGCATCACTGTTTCCAGCTGTGATCTCCGGGGCCAGTCTGCGCCCCAGTGCTCAGCACACCAGGCCTGGCTTCCTCCTTCTTCCCGCTCTCCCAGAGACAGCCTTGGCACTGGCATTTCTTCTCCTCTGCTTGGAAAGCACCCATCTGCCGCAGATGCTCGGCAGATGGATGCCAAGTGGCTGAGGACACTGGGCTTGTCTGGTTTCGAGAAAAGGACGCTGAGGAGTGACCTCATTGCTCTCTGCAGCTTCCTCAGGAGGGGAAGTGGAGTGGGAAGTGCTCATCTCTTCTCCCTGGCATCCAGAGACAGGATGCTTGGGAAGGGTTCAAAGGTTCAGGGGAGGTTCACACTTGACGTTAGGAAAACCTCCCTCTCCTGGGACTGTGGTGAAACGCTCTAACAGACTTCCTAGAGAGGTGTCAATGCCCAGTGCCTGTCAGTGCCTCCAGAGAAGGCATTTGAACACTGCCCTGGATAATGTGCTTTAACTTTTGATCCGCCCTGGGAGCGGTCAGGCAGTTGGATTAGGTGATTGCTGCAGGTCCCTTCCAACTGAACTATTTGACTCGGTTTGACTCAATTAAATTCAATTCCATTGTAACATCCCTTTTGCAATGGTGGGAAACACACCGGCACTGACCCAGAAGTGGAAGCAAGCAGGGACAAGGCACGCTTCTCCTTGGACTGTACCTACAAGGCTTCCTGCGTTGCTCTGCATT
>NW_010236866.1:0-10352 GCF_000690775.1 Eurypyga helias
CCTCTCCTCTCCTCTCCTCTCTCTATGTAAACCCGAAGGGGCTCAGGAGAGGAGCTGACTTCCTGAACCAGGCAGCTCTGAAAAGGTAATTAAAACACCTGGAAAGCGGCAATTTATTCCAAACTTTATTTTAACTGCAATTTACGAGACCCATCCCCCCCGAATCTTCTCCCATTACAGATAGGGCAGAACTAGATTTGAGAAAACAATACCAGAGGAGGCTCAAGATGAAAAATTGCGATTTGATCCCCTCCCAGGTCCAATCTTGCTCATAGAAAGATGCGAGACTTTGTGGATTCAGGTCTCTGTGCGTGAGGGCTGTCTTGTTGCAGACTGTACCTGTCGTCCTTCAGGAAGCGTAACTTGAGGTACCAGTTCCCCTCAGCCCCTCTTTTGTCACTGGTCACCCACTCCCACTTGCATCGGATAACAAACTAATCCTCAAAGGGAAATCCACGTTTATTAATGGAGATTGACTGTGCTGAGCATAGCAGGCCCCTCTCAGTGACTGAGTTGTGCTGCTACTGAGATTAAAACACCAGGTCTGGAACATGAGAGGAGAAGAGCTGTTCAGATGCCAGCCGACCCTTCCAAAGCCAGTTTCATTCCAACTGTGAGGAAGAATCGACATCTTGTTTCTGCTGCCAGGCCACTGCTTCCCACACAGCCCTTCTGATTTGCTTGTGATTACCCCTCCCAAAAGACAGGAAAACAATTAGGTTTTCTTCCTAAAATATAGTGTTGGTTTCGCCCCCCCGCCCTGAATTTTCAGACAAACCTATAAACATGTAAACTACTGTCTCTGGTATTCAGCAACCGACATTCAAAAGTCAGGTACAATGAAAATAAAGCTCCAAATACACAAAAATTGAATAATGCATTTGCCTAAGGATTGTTGTAACCAAGGTTATTTTCTGGGCTAAGTGTTTCTGCCTCCATGGATTTGGGTACAGCAAGCTGCCGTTGTGACTTCACGTTTAACAGTCGTTACATACAATGGTTTGATGTTCAGCTGCTTCTCCTGAGCTGTATCGAAGTGCCCTTCATATACATTTGTCAAACAGAAAACAGACAATTAATAAATCAAAATCCAAAGGTTATTCTCTGTTACACACTTTTGAAAGAGTAAGGTCAAAATGGACAGAAGGAACACATATTTTTTTTCCCACTGTGTCCAGAGCAGTAGAGGTAAATGTTAGATCATAGAATCACAGAATCACAGGATGGTTTGTGTTGGAAGGGACCTTAAAGACCATCTAGTTCCAACCTCCCTGCCATGGACAGGGACACCTTCCACTAGACCAGGTTGCTCAAAGCCTCATCCAGCCTGGCCTTGAACACTTCCAGGGATGGGGCATCCACAGCTTCTCTGGGCAACCTGTTCCAGTGCCTCACCACCCTCTCCGTGCAGAACTTCTTCCTGATATCTAATCTAAACCTCCCCACTTTCAATTTAAACCCGTTACCCCTTGTTCTGTCACTACAGGCCCTTGTAAAAAGTCCCCTCGATGCCTTAAGGCTATATAGAATGGTCATTATATAGCTATATAAGGCTATATTAAGGCTTGGAGCTATTGTCCTTCTCCTTCATTCTTAGACCTAGTTTTGAGGATCCCAGGTTTTCCATATATTTATTATTTTGTTTTAGAACAAACTGTTAGGCTGCAAGACAGACATTTGCAAACATTCACAAGACGTAAAAAAAAATTATTAAACACACATTTCAAAATTCAGGTCGTGTATTTCTTCATTTTACAGAGCAGATGAGAACGGCAGTTTATGTTCGAGGCTGATGCCCAACGGGAAACTGAGGGTTTATATCCAACAGACTGACAGCACCTTATTTCAGCTGTGAGGATGTGAATTCTTTTGCTGGTGGCATCAGCCTCAGAGGAAGAAGGAGGTATTTTAAACAAAACCACAACTACATTCCCTTTTCTACTCCCCAGTCCTTGCTACAGTTCGCAGTTACAAATATTTGCGAGGTCAGAAAATAGCAAGTAGTCACTCTCTGGAGTATCAGCTGAGCGTTCCTGTAAATATTCCTGTTTCGGCTGCAGCAGATAAAATAATACCTACCAAATTTGCAGAAGAGATTGACTGAAACAAACACCTGACTTTAGAAAACACAGCTTTCTTCTTTTAAAAGCATTTTTAACAGCAAGCTGACAATCTTTTCAATGTCCTAAATGCTGCCACTTGCTTCCCTTGCTGCTCCCCAAAAA
Source organism: Eurypyga helias (assembly GCF_000690775.1). Taxonomy (NCBI): domain Eukaryota; kingdom Metazoa; phylum Chordata; class Aves; order Eurypygiformes; family Eurypygidae; genus Eurypyga; species Eurypyga helias. Next base: position 2,226 of record NW_010236866.1, read on the forward strand.
ATCTCAGCCTTTAAAAATGGAGGAAAACAATGCACTTAAGTAAACCACAGGAACTAAACCATAAAACTCTGCCTACTTGCAGTTTTTGCTCACAGGTGGGAGAGAGCCAGATAGTCCAATAATTATGTAGTTGTCAGCATTTTTTTCCTAAGGAGAAATCAATGTGCTACGGTAACAGGCAGCACTACTGGAAGACAGTGCTGAGTTAAATAGGTTGTTTTGTTACTTAATTAGCAAAAGTAAAAGTAATAATGAAAAAAACCTATCCTATTTACAGGTGGAGATTTTTTTCTCAATCATAGACACCTGCTACACACATTGTCCTTATAGGCTGACCTCAGTATTTTAAAATAAGTCTGGTGTGAAGAACAGAGCCATTCAGGCACCTCTGAGGAATCTTTGATTTTTACTTTGAATGGCTGTATTCCTGGCAATGGGGTAGTGGCCTTCCTTCACTCAAGAAATTCAGTATTTTTACACAATACAACCATGTGTGGTTTGGAGGGACTGAAATGCAGGGTCTGAGTGCCGGACCCCTCTGTCCTTGGCATTTGCGTGGGTTTCCAGCAGTGGTGGAAACTATGAGGAGGTCTGTCAGAGAAGCAGACTGAGCGAGCTGTGGATGTTTATTGCCTTCAGTAAGGAAGATAAATGATGCAACCGAGTATGTATCACACACTTCTCCCTAATACCTAACAATTCCCAATCGGTTCATGACAACCAACCACTTGCAGTGTGAGATCTCAGGTTGTTTGCAAACCCTCCACACCAAGTGGCCAAAGGAAGGATGCGGCGTGTGTCAACCCTTGTTTTCCCCCAACGTCCTTTTACGTTTTCCGTCCTTCTCAGATGGTGCTGACGGTTGGGTTTTCAGATCAAGGCTGACATTCCCCTATAAAACCTACCTTCTCCCAGCATATTGCGCTCGTGACAAAGGCAGCTTTTCCCTACTTCCCACCATATTGTAGCCATTCAGCAGCAACAACAACCCCTCCGTAGACTGTCCAAACATTGATTCTCACATTTGCTACTGCTAGGTTATTACCACATGTTTGTTTAGCATTCAGCATGGGATTTCTTTCCTGTTGCCCACAGCTTGTCTGGAAGGCAGAGGTGACGCAGACTTCGTGTCCCAAGTTGATCACAAGCATCTGTCCTATTTTACCCTTCTGTCCTCTTACACCAAGTACTGCATTTCTTCAGTGAACTGCTCCCAGCCTCCCTCCTCACCTTCACCCATCCCACCTAATTAAGCCTGCACTCGTCTTGCCCACTCTGCTGAGTCCACCTTCAGTCACTGACAGGTTTCTCCTGAAGAAGTCTGTGACCTCTGTCACAGACTCCCTGATCTACCTCAGTTTCAAATACTGCCTCCTACCTTCTTTCCAAATCCTGTCTCTCAGGTCACTCACTACACCTCCTGGTTTCTCCTCCCTCAGAGGGCTTTTATTTAACATTTCTTTCCAGCTACACCCAACCCGGTGAGTTCTTACTGCTAAGGCATTGACACCATCTTTAGCAGCATAAAGTGCATAACATCCTTAACTCACACTACCAGTAAACTTATTTCTCCCCATCAAATGGAAAAACACTGCTGCCTCCCTATTTGTTGCACATACAGGAAAAAATAGCAAATTTCTTCAGTGATATGTCAGCAACATGATAAAACTCACTGAATTTTGTGTATTATGGTAATAGAAACACCATCGAGCCTGGTTTTCTTTTCTCGCTCTGTTATATTTAGCCAATAAGTTCAGTTCACTGTGAAAAATAAAAATGAATGGTATGATCTTGGCTTTTGATCAGAGGTGGACAGAGAAGATACAACCTAATTCATAAAATCTCCATCTGTGTAACCTTGCTTCTTTGTAAAAAAACAGAAACATGGGAAGCCTATGCACTAAGTGTTAAAATTGTCACTTTCCAGTAAGTTCACTGAAGGGTCCCTGTGGTAATTTATTTTTTTAAGAACTGGTCAAGCTCAATATGGCCATCGGGCACTACAAACTACCAGCTGTGCCTGCCTTGAAGTTCACTGATGCTGTTGTTTTCTCAAGGAAAAGGTGCTTGCAGGTAAGTTGGGGTGATGTACTCCCCATTTTTCAGCACAAACGGAAATGCATGGCTTTCCTAACGCATCCTTGAGCTGATGGAAAACAGAGGCAGCATCATGACTGCCACCTTCCAAGTGTCAGGCAATGTAAAGAGCCATCTGCTTGTCCTGTCACCACAAGCTCTCTTAACATGATGTTCCAATTCTTCATTCTTCTTTTCAGTGATTTATTGATGAACGTTGCAGTTTCTCCACTTGGGAATTGCAATAGTCACAGTGTCTCTCGGTTGGTTTGCTAAACAACTAATCCAGGCTGTGAATTGCAGGAGGGAGTCTGAATGCAGCTGAAGTTATTGGATGCCATATCTAAAGCTTTCTTTAGAAACACTTCCACTTTTCACACTCATTTGTTCAAAATCCAAACTTTTGTCGCTGGCAAAATCTGCTCTGGAGATACATACTTCAGCTGACACATCACCCATTATCTACCTTTGTTTCATCATTGATTTCTGTAGGCTGAAGACAATCTTTTCTGACAGTACTATTGTGCAAGCGGTCTTAGGGGAAGCAAAATAGTAATTTGTTCCTTCTTTTCCACTGTATGTTGCGTGTTCTTCAGCCTTGCACAAAATCTGAACTGTTGACACATTTTATTAGTTAGTTATTGTGCAACATGCTCAGGCAATTTTGAATTGCTTTGCTTGTATGTTATGCTTTTGGGACCATACTTACTGTCTGTTGTGTCAACAAAGACACACACACACAAAATCGCTCACGATACATTTTGAAATGAGTAATTTTCTAGGACAGCATCATGCTCTCTGTGACCAGAAATAGATGCTTTGCAGCTAAACTTACCTGATTTTATACAGACACTTGCAGGTCTTTTCAGCCTCAGAACAAGGATGACACCAACTGCAAATAGCAGAAGAGTGGCTGTTGGAAAACAATGATTTTTTTTTTTTTTTGAAGTATATCAGGTGTGTGTTTGAAACTATTCATGACCATGAAGCTATTCATGACCATTTTTCAGCAAGATCTTGAGTTGTTGAGAATGACAATTAATTTTAATTTCTCAGAAGTTGTACATTGCTGCCAGTAACAAACCCTTTTTGCATTAAACAAGGTACCAACAAGAGTTCAGAATGGCTCATGATAAAGTTTCGATCTTTCTATATAGGCCTAAACTTTTTTAGAACGTCATGCTACACAGGAAAAATTAAATGATGAATTTAACATCAATCTGAGACAGCATAATGAAGAAACTGATTCATGATTAATCAAAAAGCAACTGAAGGATGGCAATGCAACTAGTGCCAAGTCGCAGTTTTCTGGAAATAGTTTTTCATCAAAGAAACGTGACTTCAGTCTTTATGAGATAACTGGGCTGACTGATAAGAGTAACTGCCTAGTTCTGAACAGTGTTGTTCGATTTAGCAATGAATGACAGTCTGACTGAAGACTGTCAGGCTATCAATAAAGCATGCGTTATTATGAATTAGAAACAGGTCAACCAGTAGACTTCAAAAAGTTTGTCTCAATGGAAAAACTGTCCATTAAGTGTGCTTTCTGACAAGATTCCCATTGATCAATTGATAACTCTGCTCTTTCCAATGTTTTATTAACTCTCTGAAATTAAATAGAAAATCACAACTGGCAATATTTTCAGATGATACAAGCTTTGGACAACAGAGAAATAATGTTAGTTACAGTGGGGTCATACAGCTATTCTAGGTTTGCAGCTAATTTGGGTCAGTCAAAGCGTTTTCTAGAACATGCAAGTCAAATGCAATGTCAGGCATCATGGGACAAAAATTACAACCACCTGCAGGGTGGTGGTGACTTTAGAAAGCAATAACCTCATGGAGGTTCAGAATCTACACACAAATCAACAGTAATTCTCCTCCAAGACTGCTGAAAAAAAGACTAAACTGTTTTCAAATGTTGATAAGAGATTAGAGTGTACAAATAATCATTTGCCTTTTTGTACAGCTCAGGAACGGGAGTCAACCTGGAAGCGTTCTAGTGGTCGCAGGTTCTCAGATCCAACTTTCAAAATGGAAGTTGAAAAATTGGAGAGCAAACCTAAAAAATATTTGAATACCAAGAAAATCAAAATCCTAAATCATGAACATCAATGTGTATTGGTCTATCAGACGGAGAAAAAAAAAAAAAAGACTTGCTTACATGAATTAAGTAACTTTATAGGGAGAAAGGTTGCTAAAGAATACTAGTAGATTGGTTTAAATAAATAAGTTTTGAATAGAATGAATGACTCAGAGTAATTCCTTTAGCATTAGGATGCACGGGTTATAGCATCATGTTGAGTAATTTGGTGTACTGTTTGTTCACTACTAACTTAACATGAGTAGATAGATTTGGTAAAGCCTTAGGCCTCAAGATGTGAACTTCTGCTTAAACATGTTTTCACCTGGGATAGAGTTAATTTTCTTCTTAGTAGCAGGTACAATGCTCTGTTTTGGATTTAGTGTGAGAATAATGTTGATAGCACAGTGATGTTGTTATTGCCAAGTCCTGGTTGCCCGAGGGTTAGCCTGGCAGGTGCACAAAAAGCACAAAGCAGAATATAAGGAGGCTACAGCCATCAGCAAGGTGAGAGCAGTCAACAGCTTTCATGGACACAGGGAAAGAATCCCACAAAATGTTAGGATACCCCAGATCAGAAATCAACTTTGGACCAAAAGGGACCAAAAGGATGGCGTGGGGGGGATCTGCATGGATTGTTTGGGTATAATTGCTCAGGGATTTCTTTGTTTGGGATGCCTCTCCAGAGGCACCCAGCTCGAGCTGTTTTTTTTTTCTGCTGTACCATCTGCATAAATTATTTTTTTAATATAAGATTTGGTAGCTGGGACTTGACTACAGGAAACCTAAGGCTGAAACTGTGAATGGGAGAAGCCCTTGAGGGTGAGAACGTGTGTGTGAAAGGAGTTGGAAGGGGCTCACTGGAGTCACCCACTGACAAGGGACTCTGTCCTAGCAGGAGGCTCAAGTACTGGGTGTGCGACTCCTAGGAGAGCGTATGTGTGCTCGAGTGATCTCTCCTAGCTGGGACTTGACTACAGGAAACCTAAGGCTGAAACTGTGAATGGGAGAAGCCCTTGAGGGTGAGAACGTGTGTGTGAAAGGAGTTGGAAGGGGCTCACTGGAGTCACCCACTGACAAGGGACTCTGTCCTAGCAGGAGGCTCAAGTACTGGGTGTGCGACTCCTAGGAGAGCGTATGTGTGCTCGAGTGATCTCTCCTTTAACAAAGGTACTGAAGAGAAGAGTGTGCGACTCCTAGGAGAGCGTATGTGTGCTCGAGTGATCTCTCCTTTAACAAAGGTACTGAAGAGGTCTTCCATGCAGGAGGGAAACACAGCACAGATGACAAGCTGTGTTTCTGAAGAGTAGGCACATAATCTTTAACGCACAGAGTACCTCACCTGTACAAGGGAAGAGAAGAGCTCTCTAAGCCTTGCTATCCTGTCTCAAAGTTGTATTTTTGCATGTTAGTAAGATCAGTGTAGGGTTGCCATCGTTTAACCCCAGCTGGCAACTGGGCACCACACAGCTGCTCGCTCATTCCCCCACAGCGGGATGGAGGAGAGAATCAGAAGGGTAAAAGTGAGAAAACTCATGGGTTATGATGCAGACAGCTTAATAGGCAAAGCAAAATCCATGCACAGAAGCAAAGCAAAACAAGGAATCCGTTAACCAATTCCCATGGGCAGGCAGGTGTTCAGCCATTTCCAGGCAAGCAGGCCCCAATCATATGTAACGATTACTTGGGAAAACAAATACCATAATTCCAAACTTTCCTCCCTTTCCTTCTTCCCTCTTCAGCTTTATATGCTGAGCATGATCCCATATGGTATGGAATATCCCCTTGGTCATTTGGGGTCAGCTCTCCCAGCTGTGTCCCACTCAGCTTCTTGTGCACCCCCAGCCTACTTGTGGGTGGGGTGAGGAGCAGGAAAGGCCTTGACTCTATGTCAGCACTGCTCAGCAATAATGAAAACACCCCTGCATTATCAACACTGTTTTCAGCACAAATCTAAAACACAGCTCCACACTAGATACTATGAAGAAAATTAACTCTACCCAGTCAAAACCAGCACAAGGGTGTGAATATCTACACCCACAAGAAGTCAGTTGAGATGTTCTTAGGTTTGATCTGGTTTTCTAACCTGAGGGGATCACTTAAACCACCTATCTTTAAACACTTAATTTCGGAGGATATTCCCTGTAGGTACTCAATAGTCACTGGAGGGAGACAGAGTCCTCTGTGAGAGCATTTAAGGACTGTTTTCAGGATAAGTCTTTTTTTTCCAGCTGCACAGCATGTCCAGAAAGAGTGCAATTCCCTGATGCTGGTGGTAAGGTGCAGATGGTGTGGTGCAGGTGGTGTGGTGCAGATGTATGCACATCGCCCCTCTGCCTTGTGCTCCTCAGCAGCTGGAGGCACCTGGAAAACAGTACTTATCCAGGCAGGGAGGGGAACAGGACACGCCAAAAGTGTCACCCCAGCTGTCCCAGGAAGCAGAGTGGTCTCCAAGAGGAAGGTAGTCCAGGAGCAGGTGATACTTCAGGTGCGATGTCTGCGCAGAAGCACATGAAGGTAGTGTAGTTGAAGGGCCAAACTCTGCCCTGGAACAGTGGAGGATGTCTACAAGAATGGTGTGCCTGGATGCCAGCTCCATAGCATAAATTTCTGGGACAGGGGTGTCAGACAGCCGGCCTGTGAGGCTCAGTTTCAGCTGTCTGCTGTTTGGGAGGGAGAGGTGCCATTCTGCTGCAAGCAATCAAAGCCAAAGGCAGGGTAAAGAGCTGGCAGCACAGCAAGAACCCAGCTTTTCTTCATGCAAAACCAAGATGCAAAATTATGTTCCTGTAAAAGCAAAAATTCCAGCTGCCAAACCACATGCTCCTCTACGCAGCAAGGAAAATCAAAACATGAGTACACTCATGGAGAAAAACTGCTGTGTTTTTGGTGGGCAAGCAGCCCATGAAGAAGTATACCTCTCCCTTGCTGAGAACCCTTTATTTTGGGAAACTCTGAAATAAAGATCTCCAGGAGCTGCCCCCTTCCTCTTCGCTGAATCATTCACATTCAAAACATGATGTCCAAACTGTGGCCCACTGAGCCCGTGCACTACTTCGGCAGCCCGTTGACCACTACTGCCAAGCCCATGACCCGGTGGAAGCACTGTCCATGGCTACCCCAGACCTGGTGAGCTGTGCAGTAGATAAGTGACCCGGTAACACCAGCTGTCATCCTTCTCTACCCGTGACCCACAGCTCAGGTCCAGGTCCGAAAATGGTATAAGAGGTGGTAATGAACATGCTTAAAGAAGGTGATGGTGGAAAGAAATCACCTCTTTGGGATTCCACTAGAACATCTCCCTCAGGACCTCTCTTCAGTATACCCTCCTGCTTTCTAAAACTGGACATATTTGAAGAGGAGAGTCTTGTCATCTTCTTTTAGACCTACTTCACTTTCTTTTCATCTTTATTGACACCTTCCAAGTGACTCAGGCTTCCAACTTTTTTTTTCTTTTTTTACTATCACCTCTATCCTCTTTTCTTCTTGCACAAGAACTTGTCAAATCTCTTCACCTGCCCTCCACATCAGAGCACAGCGGAAAAACGCCACTCTAGTGATTGTCATTCAAACTAGTGCTGTGCTGTGACACCGCTTCTCCCTGGGGAAATGCACACATCCATATGCTCCCATGTTTTGCTCACAGAGATGGTAATTCAGATAGTTAGTTGATTGTTTTATTTCATGACATAAAATAATACAAGCAGGTGAACAGCCTCATAGATTTTCCCTGTGCCAGCTCTTTTTTTGATAGGGATTATCTGGTATATTGTCTTAAAACCATGCCCTCACTAACACTACAGTGGTAAAAGAACAGACACTAATCATAAATTTTTACCCCCCAGTGATTTTACACAAAGGTGGGGCGTTTGTATTAAGCTCATAAAATCTTCTAAACATTTATATTTAAGTTCCATTATTGTGTGTCATGAATGATAAATTTAACTAGAATCATAGAATCATAGAAT
>NW_010236867.1:0-1410 GCF_000690775.1 Eurypyga helias
TGCTAGCTGGAGTTAAACCGCGACACCCTCTTTCGGTTTTTGTAAGCAAATGAAACATTCACAGTTGTTTCTCAGCTTTTCATTCTTTGAAGCAGTAAAGAATACATTGTTGAGAAGAACCTGATATTGCTGGCAAACTGTTGGGAAGACTATAGTTTCCCATGCAACTTAAAGAAAGTAAATTGGTGTTATAAATGGAGGAGAAACTATTCAATGTTATTCAGGTTGTTTAATACTTCTCACATAAGAGCATGTATTTAATTCTTATCTGCGTATTGAACTCGAATTTCACTTGGATGAAACTTTTCCAGACAAGCAGTATGCCTTAGGTGCATATTTTTGAAGGAGAGAGGAGACTTTCCCTCAAATAATTAATATATCTTCACTAAGAAGCTCAAGGAAAAAACATGCACTTTTCTCTCTAGTGAAACATTTGATAATCTTTCCTAGAAGTAAATCTTCACCCCCCATGCTTGGAACTTAAACATGGATTTTAGCAAGAGGCGTCCTTTTGCAATTTTATGTCCATGAGCATGTTCCAGCTGAGAGCTAAGCTGAGCTCTGTCTTTCCTGTAACTACAACTTGAGGCTATTTGGGGTCCACATCTCTTCGAGGAGAGAAGGGAAATGCTCTCGGCAGTTCTGCTACTGAATCTAGAAACTAGAACCTATTTTCCATTACTGAAAACAGATTAAAATACAGTGGGAAGAACAACAGAAATTGGAGAAAAATCCTGGGAAAGGAGCTTGGTGGATGACACCAAGATTCAGCAGCCACAGGTGTTGCCTAGGCAAGTGTACTAGGACTGGAAGCAGACATGAGAAGTGGTTGAGGGAAATGACTAGGGATCCTTGGTGGGACAAGACATGGGATTGTATTGCAAACCATTAGCATTGTGGTAAAAATACTGAAATTGTCCAGACATAGACTTTCCTATGACAGAAGAGAAACAAAAGTATCTGCAAACTGTACTGTTGTGATGTAGATCGTTGAACTGCCTGAAGCTTGTTGTGCAGGCTGAATTACCTCAGCTACCATTGAACTTCACTGCCTGTCTAGATCATCTCACACTGCTCTGAAACCATTGTTTCTTAGTCAATGCGTGCCTCTGTGTTGTTATTCAGTCCCTCTATATTGTAATGGCACACTCGAAGATGTCCTGCACAGCCTTTCCAAGAGATTAACTTTGAATTTAACTCAATCATTTTGCCATGACTTGAACATAAGAGGTCACTCATTTGCCTGCAAATAAGTGAAATGAAAATTACAGTAAGACTTTAACTCACTGTCCCCACCAAACTCTTGTGGAAAGTGTTCCTTTTCCTTCTCTCTTCTACTGTTATATTTGCTGAATACTCAGGCTCAGCAGGATAAATATATTGTCATAACAACAATTTATGTCCTGCTGA
>NW_010236867.1:1441-41647 GCF_000690775.1 Eurypyga helias
GTTAATCTGAACAACTTGGTAAATTAGTTTTTCTCACAATGGTCCAATCAATTTTAATTGTAGCAAATTAAAACTTTCCTGTTCACCATTTGCTTCTGGCTTTGAAATAGCTTCTTTACCTATGAACATACATTTTTAGATAGTTAATGTATTTATCTCCATTTTAGTTAGTTGACAGCAGTTGACATAGGTATTCTGTTATGTTTGTAAGTGATGTTTTTGTGAGTTTGTTCACTTATGCCAGGTAAAACACGAAGTAAGGTAACAATTGTACATGAGGACGCTGAGGACTTGTGACTTTAAGATCCAGTGTAAATTACTTCTGTAATTCTTGTAGGACCCAGCAAAAGGAGAGCCTTTCCTATGTGGATGTTCAGAGAGCTCATTTCAGAGTAAAGAAGTTAGCCTCAGCCTATTAATTTTCATAATGTTTTTGAGAGGGTTGAAAGATGATCCCTGAAAAGAGAGGAAGGTTATTGTCTACTGGAACAGAGATCTGACTCCAGTATCATATATTACTTGTTTAAGAAGCAGATTAAATTATCAAAGGGCAAACCAAATTTTAAATTACAAATCAACAAAAAAAACCAGCGGTTTAGATTATTGAAGTCTTAGTGCAGTGCTACTCTGACATAAATTAATGGAAAATGGAAAATCAAACAGAATGATTAAAACACACTGATGGATCTGCAAACCAGAAACAAAGAATATTAAATTAGTTTCCTAAGATATTAAATTAACCCACTAAATTAAAAATACTCAGGTGAAAGTTATGCTTATCTCTTTATTACATTATTACTGTCTTTTAATGTTGATCAATTATTTTACCTTATGAACTGTATTAAATCCTGCCATGGGTAAAGAATTTCTCAGGATGCATGCAGAGTTTTGTTTGTTGGTGCATTTTTGAAAGAAACTGTCACAGCTTGACTTTAAACTGGGTTGCACTAGGGGTAGGTAGATCCAGAGCTGGGTGGCAGTTCTAGCATTAGAATCCTCCCTGCTGCTGGAAACCTCATGCAGGGGGTCTGACAGTAAGAGTGCATGCTGAAGGACATGTATTAGCACAGTTAATACCACTTATGGCCTCACTAAGTTTTCAAGAGAAATTATCTCAGTGAAAATTATGATGAAGACACTGCTTATGAGGATAGATATGTGCCTTTTTTTTTTTTTTCCCCTCTCCTACTTTCTGTCACCTTATCTGCTTAGAATGTGGGCTCTCCGGGGCAAGTCCTGTCTCTTGAAATCAGTGCAACAAGGCTACTGTTTTGAACTGAAGTTTCCAGACGTTAGCTTAAGTAAGTGGTGACATCGATGATAATAACTTCATTACCATAACAACAAAAACAATGAACCATGACCAGAAGTCATGACCATGATGGTACCACTACTATCGCTTCTAATGGCAATCAATTTAAGTGAAGAGTTGCTGTAGAATATGAAGGAGAAGGAGGCAGCCTGGCTAAGAGGTTGCTCATGGATTGTCTAGAGACTGTCTGAATGAGAAGATAGGATAAAACCCAAGATCCGTTTGTGATGTGTATTTGCTCATGCTCAGCAGTATTGATGGCCAGAATATTATGACAGCCTCTATTTAAGACCAAATATGTCCTGATAGTTCTGTCAGTGGAATGATGCAGAGTAGATACAGTTTTCATGTATCCATGTGCAATAGATTACGCCAAACATCAAACATGGCATTTAAACAGAGGATGATTCTGTTGTCAAACGATAGGCATGTAGTACAATTTGAGACACAGTAGGATGTCTGAGGCATCCATGTGAGGCTGACAGAAAGGACACGGGAGCTATAGGAGAGGCAGGGATCTTCTGGAGTGTCATTCAGACAGGACATGACAGGCAATCTCAGCTGCCACTGGAGAAATAGGTTAGACGTGATTTTCACACTGCACGTGCCTGATGGAGTCCTGCTGTGTAGGCTAACCATGGAGACAGCTGCAGGTGGTGATCCAGCCAATCTGTCTGAAACACTTGTTTGAGGATGGGATGAGTTGCCTTCTGGCAGTGAGTAGCTTTCTGTTGGCTTTGGAGAGAACATGAACAAGTAGTCTAACATCTTGACATCAGACGATGACACTCTCTAACAGAAGCTAGCCAGGCTTAGCCACCGAACAAGGCAGGGCACTTTTGTTTGAGACTGCCAAATAAACATCTGAGAATTTCCCTTCTGAAAAGTCTTGCCAAGAAGAAGATACTGAGAAGCTATTCTATAGTAACACTCATTGTTTTTAATATACAGTTTGCAAGCATGAATGACTTGAGGACTTCTTCAGCTAGTCAATCTTTAAAGGCAACAAAGTGGGCTTAGAAAGATTTTTTTTTTCAGTCTATTCTATTGGGAAGCAGGAAAATGTTAGCTCTGTATACTAAAGAAGTAGGATGACATGAATGGAAGGAAAAGAATCATTTAGGGTCTTCGTCCCCTGTGCAAATACAGGGAGAAGCCTCTGTTTACCTTTGATGTGTGTTTATTAAGGTAGATCCTTTCAGGCTAATTCAATCTGACAACAGTGAAGAATTGAGCCCACCAGTCCCAGAAATTACTTGCTGCTCTTTTTTTTTTTTTTCCAGAATACAAATATTTCTGTTCTGATAAGGTCTTTGTGATTGAAAATACTTTATTGTTTTTGTGAAGGGAGTTTTCTCATGAAGAAACCACCTAAAGACTATCAAAGATATGCTGTATCTTCTCTACAGCCTATTTTCTATCCACCCGTGTGTAAGCATCTTAAATTAGAACGGTTTCTTTTATCAGCACAGATTGGATGTGTTATGAAATAGCTGAATCCCAGCTGGGTGGTCCCAGCATGGAGCATTTACGTAGCTCTTCAGAAGCAGGTGAGATTTGGATCTGCATGGACTCAATACCTGCCATGTCAGCATCCATTTTTGGAGAACAAGATTTCCTGGATCACAGGGAATGCATTGCTGCTTCTCAACAGCTAATGACAGTGATGTGATTAGCACTGAATCTAGTTCACCCTTTGAAGATATCTGTTTTCACTGGATAACCTCTTTTTCAATTAATGGAAATATTTTTTCTGAAAATCTACATGCACAGGAATTGTCTCATGTTGGAGCTTGCTTTAATAATGGATATATTTTTATTTAGGCTGATTTAGTCTTTGTCCTGTGCAGAGAAATTGTACCTATAACAATGAAAAATTTTTTGAGAAACAGTTCTTCCACTGCCTCATATCAGGCATTTGGTAGAACCTCTATATCTGTACATGTACTTTTGAAAAAAGAGTTTTAATATATGCAGCTAGGGTTTTATTCCTACTTTAAAATAGTAAGTAGTGAATGCTCTTTGTCTTGTATCTGTTCTATTAGATTTGTAATAACTAGTAGAATTTCAGCATTGGTATAAATTATTTACTGCTTGGTTTCATACTTGCCATGAAAAGACAGCAAAGACTAAAACATCCTTAAAAAAGGGAAATTGATAAACATTGTCCCTGTCATATCTGTGTCTGGGAAAATTTTCTAGTAACTCTGACAAGTCAAGAAACCTAAGCAAACTTCTTATTAGAAAATGCATTTTGAACTTAGTGAGACTCTTACCTCAGCCCTATATTTTTGAAAATCCCATGTACGAAAGCTTAGAAGCCTAATTTTAAATTTGTCATTTTGAAAATAACTGTGTGTATTAAATGTGTAAAAAGTCTAGTCACTCTGTAACTCTGCTGAAAGCCTAATCATTTCAGTTTTTCACAGTGACAGATTCTGTGCTGCTAAAAATTTTAGTAGAAAAATAGATATTTTTCTTTGATTCATGTATTTCTTCATAATCTTAGCTTTTAGTGAAGTAGTAGTGCACATGAGTAAGGCTACACATTCTGTTAAGAGTCTGTAGGCCCACAGACTTAATTTGAATGTTTTGGGTTTTGCCTGTAGTAGTACTGTGATACTACCATGCAAGATCTTGCTGGTAGTGGCCTTAAAGTAATTATACAAGTTTGTTACATAAACAACTTAGTCTAAAGTCACAACAGCTCAAACATTCCAGTTGACCCATAGGCTGTACGTGACCTAGGTGAGTGATGAAAACAGAAGAGTAAATATGTTCCTAAGTTGTTTTGCATTGTTGTTTGCATGCTGTTGTTAGCAAGGACTACAGGGTAGCAAGCAAGGCACAACAGTCTCCTTTCTGCGTATTCCAGAGCTTTGTGGCAGCTCACCCTGATTTGGGACTCACTGTGAGTGTAAGCAACACTCCCTTACTCAGGCCTGGGGACCAGAGACCTACAAGCTGCCTGCTCTGGAGAGGGGCATGCGAATGTGCTGGAGACAATGAAGGGGGTTGACAAAGCAAGTGGGCTGGCAAACATGGACAAGTAGCTGGTAAATTTATTCAGGGAAGTTCTGGAGGCAGAAACTTTTGGTGCAGGTGGTTTCAGAAGAAACTCCCCAAATGTCTTGTTTTGTAAAGAGTTTTTAGAGGATCTTTCTCCTTTTTTTCAGTTTTCATTTTTGTTGTTATTGTTGCAGCCTTTGTGTAAAACTCAAGTCCACATAATGCACACTTGGAGCAGTTAATTGCTACAGACATTGTACCCTAACTTCAGCCCCTTGCTACAAACATGATACTGAACAATAAAAAGGAAGTGAGAAAACCGTCCTGATGCTGCTGTGTTTCAAAATGTTATAAAAGTCAAACTGTAAAAAAGAAATTAAAAAGGCCATTTGTCATGCCTTCTAAATGGATCATTTCAAATGTTGAAGGAAGGTGTGCAGCTCGGAGTTAGTATATTCATCCAGAAAAGTCCGTCGGGGCACTGCTCCTAAAGGGCTGGGGAGCCAGGTACCAGGGTGACACCAGTGACAGCAGTGCCATCACCAAAAGGCACTGTCCTGCAGGGTCTGAGCTCAGCCACCAGAGCTAAAAGCAACTGAGTCCACTGACAGCTCCTAACATCATAAGGGTGTGAGCCAGGGTCCATCCTGGGAGGCCAGTAAGACCAGGGCCAGAGTGAGGTCTGGAGGCAAAGTGATGATGTGAGATCAAAGTCCATCCAGGGGACAGAGCCAGAGGTGGATCAAGGGAGAAGCTACAAAGACTGTCCCAGGGATCCATTCAACTGATGAACTACCACAGCATAAGGCTGAGGTCTGCCCAGGAGGCGGGGCTGGAGTCAAGGCTAGGGGCCCACTATGGCATTGATGGGGCTGGCACTGATTTCTCCAGACTGGGTTGAAGAGGGGTTTCTGGGCCTGTAGGTGGGGGTTCTGTGTGAGGTTGGCTGTCAGGATCCCCGGGGTAGTCTGGGTTATGACAATGTCATGTGGGGAAGATATCTCATAGTGTGGTTCTCTGAATAACTGGTGAGAAAATTTATTTTTTTTTACTGTTTGATCTTTTGTTGTTGAATATTCTTGGAAGCTCTTACACCCTCTGATTTGACTATATTTGAGTGTTGTTGATCTATGCTGCAAATGAGCGATTAGTACTTAATGGTTGTCAGACATCACTCTCTACATTTATCAGACAATCTATTTAAAATTGAAGGAAGCAGTTGAAGACAAACAAGAAGAATTACCATGTTAAAAAAGTAGAGTTAATTAACTTCAAACATTTCCAGTGTATCAAGACAAGAATTTGCAACATTCAAAGGTGTAAACAATTAGGTTTTTTCAAACTCCCCAGCACTGAACATGCCACTGAATGAAGTTTTGTTGGTCAAGGTAGAGTCTAAAGATTCTTGTGACCCTACAAACGAGACATTTTTGAATCATCATTACTATAAAAATACGGAGATTTATTAATTTTCATTCTGTTCCAAACCTTGTGGTTGCTCTTAAATACTTCTTGCAAAAGTTATCATCCTCAGGAATAATGTGAGGAAAATGAGTGTTACTCATTTTGCCTGTCCCTGTTCCAGTGACAGTAGAAATCTCAGAAAAAGCTAGACTTAGGCTTTTGTAAGTGTACTTGTGGGATATAATGTCCTTGTTCCTTCTTGATTATTCACATGGGAGACCCTTTTTTGATGTCAGTCTGGGGGTGGTACTTTACAGAATGTGATGGAAGCATCATCACAGAGGACTGAGCATCTGGAACAAGAATACTGTCAACTTTTACAAGATTGGAAGTACTGTTTATCCTCTTCAGCGCCAGATCAATACAATTTGGACTTTAGAAGTTTAGTAAGAAATGGAGATTGACCAAGATGATGGAAAAAACCCCAAACAAACAAAAAAAAGCTACCAAAAAACAAACCAACCTCAAACAAATGAAAATCTGTCACTGTCTAGTGGAGAACATATATGAGCAGGAAGCCTAACTAGCCTGCATGTTGTTGGCTGAATTACTAACTCCTTGTATTTCCACACAGACAGGATCAAATGGCTCATTTTGGATGAAGTGAGCAATTTTTCTCTTCACCAGCAAAAATCACAGACGCATATAAAAAAACTTGATCTGTGCTAGGTCCCTCTATTTCATCTCCTTCTTTCTGTCTTTATCCCTGCAAGGAATTTTTTTTTTTTTTTTTAACTGGAGGTTTATCACAGTGACTGTGATCACAGTGATCTTTTTTCCCAGTTCAGAAATAGGAGAAGTGTAACAGCTTTTCCCCCTCCTTCTTCCTGATAGCAGTGCTATATGAAAGTGTGTCTCCTTTCCCCAATTCCAGGCTTTCACTAGCAGTTATGTTCTGGGTCTCAGTTTGTTGTTTACCTCATTTGCCCAACATTTGAGATAGTCATGGCTCAAATCCAGCAGTAGTTTCATTTTTGTTTCCTGCTCAGAAAAAATGGACATAAACCGTGCCAGTTCCAGTTGGATGTGCTCTAGATAGCAACCCAATATGCTAGAGGTGCAGACTTAGCAAAATCCACACAAGTGGGGCTTTGACAACAGCCCAATACCTTAAATTGTGTGAATTTATTAACCTGATGTCACAACTCATCTTTATTTTTGTGATGCTGAATTGATAATTTTAACATGATAATACTTCTGAGTTTATTTTTGTCTGCCTATGTATGAGAGGGGATTTCTACTGTCATTTGTTTTTTCTATTAGAAGTTTCATTCTTCAGCTGAGTAACTGTGATGATGGCTCGTAATAAATTTTTACTTTCTTGACTCCTGTTGACTTAAAATTACGTTTTCAGATAATTCTTGATACTTTGCTCTATGGTACATAAGAGACGGTTACATATTCTGCTTTACAGTGCTCTTTCCTTTTTCCCCCAATCTCCTATAAATCATGTGCTCTATTTTCCCCTGGTTTATTTCTTAATCTACACCATTTGTTTATAAATACACAAAAAGAAAAATGTTTACTTAGAATTTCAGCTGTTGTCAGAATTTTTGTACTGTGTTTTGTCAGTTTTTATCACAGAACAAATCCATCCTGTTTCTCCTTACCTTCGGATGTGAAAATCTGCATTCATATTCTTGTTAGGTTCTGCTATACTGCATGCAGGAATATTGGCAGGATGAGAGATGCGTATTTGAGGTTGTCAGTGAATCTAAGAACCTTTCCAAGAAAGCCTTGGGGGAAGGGATCTTGTTCTTAAATTTGCAATTTCTGGTGAGTAGTTTAAAGTAGTTTTATTAATAACTGCAGATTTTTTAATAAGGTGACAGCTGGTAGAATAATTTAATGGACAAGCTTGAAAGTGGGTTTTTTTTTTTTCCTTCTTCTGCTTCTTCCAGAAACAAACTGTTCAAACTGCAAATAAACACTAGTGGGTACAGAATCACACATTTCTGAGATGTTAATGTGGGTTTTTCAATTTGCATATTCAATTAGGGATGGCTAAGTAGGCATTTTAACCGTTGCTATTATGCTCAGTGCTGTAGCACTGAAATACCTTGGACAGCTCAGGATACCTCACACCGCTTCCCACCTAACGGCACAGGGCGGAGAGACAAATTGGCTAAGCTAGAGCCTGGGAAGGTTTCTAATTTCCCGAATTTCACTCCAGGTTGGAGTTTAGTGGTTTATTTACCCCTGAAGCAAATGGAAAGCTGCTGAGTTCATAGATGGAGAAAGCTGTGTAGAGTCTGTATAAAGGTTCAGGCTCAACTTCATGGACTAATGGAAAAAAATAAAACTGCACTCAGATATAATAAAATAAAATAAACAGGACTCTTCAAAGTGAATGGCCTGCTGCGCTTTCTAATGAGAAAGTTCAGTAGAACCTACAATAGTTTGAAATCACATGCAGTCAACGAACATGATTCTTAATCCTCTTCCTCTCTGGGACACTAATTTAGCAAAGGATTTAAGCATGTGTTTATCTCCATTCCTGGTAGTTAAGTACTTGCAGCATTGGAGTTGATGGGACTAAACTTTGTTTATAAAGCTAAGCATGAGCCTTGATAAAAAGAATTGGATAGCCATGCTGAGGCCTCGGGCAATCCAGAGCTGAGGGTCTGTGCAGTAGAAAGAGCCTGGTGATACTAAAAAATTGATCCAAATATTATGCTTTGAGTACAATAACCAAATGATTGCATTTTCCTCAAAATCATGAAATAAGTAGGAACACTGGTTGAAGCTGAAGACAGAAAGGAAAGGGTGTATATCCATCAGGATTCAGCAGTGTTGGCAGACTACTGGAGTGTGCTTCATGAGTCAGTGGAAGGGAATCCAGGGCAGCCGGCAAGCACAAACTTGGCCCTCAATCAGCAAGTGCAAAAAGCAGGTGAACTGCTTCTTGCAGATGCAATGCCCTGGTCACCCAACCCAAAATATCCAGTACAGTCAAAGTCAGTGTTCACTGGATGTCCTGGCTGACAGATTGCATGACATAGGAGTGCAGCAACTACCACTATCAACAGAAGGATAAGCAGCCAATGTCCTGCTTGGAGAAAAAGCACTTCCCTGTCAGAAGGAGTCCTGGATTCAGGCTGAGGGGACTGGCAGACCCAGTGTTCTCTTCTGGCAATTAAAGTATCTAATAATCTAAATCATGAAGGGAATCTGCTTCCTCCATGCAACAGTCCAAAAGAGAACTCAGCATTTTAAATTGCAAGACTTACCCTGTGGGCCTCCTGAATCATCTTGCAAGAAAGTGCAGACTCTGCACTCTCAATCTAGGTTTACTGAACTGCCCTTTGAAGGCTTTTAGAAGCACCTGACTCTCTGTTTTTCCAAGATGGCGTAAGTATCTAATTTAGATAGTCTGAATCACCCTGGTGGGGTGAGAAGCCTAAATTTTAGATGCTTCAGTGCTACACTTAGGTGTCTAAAAGGAGAAGTCTGAATATAGCTCTCAGTATCTAATGTGTGGGTTAGACACAAAACACTATCAGGTTCTAAATTACAGTATGAAGTTAATTTCAGGATTCCATCACTTCAGACTAATTAGTACAAATTAAATTTCATCCTTGTCAGCTGGGAAGAGTAGTGAAAAATATGCCAGTCTGGGATTTGTTTGAATACCTTTTCTGCAAAAGATCATGCAAAGCATAGACTTGACAGTGGAAACTGGCCAGAATCTTTTCAGTACTACAGCAAATATATGAGAAGAGGAATATGGTTGTGGCTTAACCTGAACTTTCTTATGACTAAATATCCTCTGTGGCTCCCTGATTTGAACAAGAATCATTTACATTTTATTTTGTGCAGAACTGGGACAGTCAGGGAGAGACACAAAACAGTTCAGTGTCATTGCATAACAGTGGAAACTTGAAAGTGTGTAATGTGAAATGTCCTGGTATGTCCATCAGGAATGATCAGTTGGTGTCTTCCTTGACTTCAGTGGAGCTAGAGGAGTGTGTTGGGTTTTTTTTGTTTGGATGTTTGTTTTTGGTTTTACATCTGATTAAGTCACCAACATGTTTTAATCCTTCAGTTTAACCGTGGTCCCGTGTGTTTACAAAAGTACTGTAGTTACCGAGTGCATGTCCCTAACTCTTGAAGAAGCTGGAGTACTGCAAACTCTGAAATAGAAGTGGGTTATTTTGTCCTTGCTGAGGGGACACTAGAGCAAGTGGTGACAAATACGTTATACAAAACAAAAGTAAGTATGCACAAAATATGCAGGAAGCAGTCTCTAAGTTTGGAGTTTTGTGTTCAAACTTGCACTTAGCATCCTCAGGCAGAAGTGATCCAAGAGGGACTTAACTGTATCAGCTGGGCTGACTGAGAGCATCTCACAGAAGTTATGTCAAGCAGGCTGGGAGCTGCTGTATTTGGAGACAGCAAAGAAGTGTGCAAGATAAAAGGCTGAGCTGATGATAGATGTGCTGGGCAGTGAATAGTCTGGAGGCTCTGTCAGGAACCCCACATTGAGGATGGCTTTGCTAAGGTCCTGTTCAGAACTTCTCTATTCATATGTCTCTACAGGATAAGCTAAGTACAGTTCCCATCACCTTTTGTGCACACAGGAGTACATGAACACGTATGCAGTATTTATATTCTGTCTTTTGCTTTACCGTAGTGATCATTGCTTTGATGGGGAGAATTGGGCAGTGAGCAAATCAGTATAGAGGTTTGTGCTCATCCAGTAGTTAATTGTGAATAAATTGTGATATTGTGCACCTTGCCATTTCCAACTGAGAAAGAACAGAAAAAATTAGGACACAAGGGAAATCAGGGCTGGATATTCACTATTATTAGCACACAAACACACAAGGATAAACAAGGAAAACTACACAGAGAGGGCTGAATCTGAGGGACATTTTTTTGTGTGTGTTATATTTTTTTTTCTCTATTACATATTCTTAATATTCCTCCTCATATTCTGCCTTCTGCGTACTATAGTGGAGAAGGTGATAGAGAGCAATGCTAATTTTCAATAATCTGTGATAACTGAACTTAGTGAGGGCTTTAATATACCAACCAATATGCATGCCACAGTCTGCACTGGTCTTAGAAGCTGCGGCTGCAAAATCCTCTCTGTGTAAGACTAGTTGATATGGGAGTGAGGCAGGATCAGGTCAGTGAGGGACTGTCCTGGTGCCAAGTCATTTGGCTGGACTGTAGAGAGGCTGTGCCGCACTGGGGAGATGTATCTGCCAGGGATGGAGTGGTTGGTGCCTTGGCAGAGGGCATCCCGGTACATGTCAGTGGTCTGCAGGCCCCAGCTCCATGCACATTGCCTCTGGATGCCCTCTGTAATCCCTCCCCTTCACTCACGTTGTGCTCAGGGTCACCTCCAGTCTCCCCTGGGCTTGGTGCTGGCTCTGGGGAAGAGGGGCACAGGGAGATGGAGGGCAAGACCTGGCTACAAATAACCATAATCTGGTCATCCTTCTAACTACTACCAGGCAGAACTTTGCTTTTACAACTACTGTCCCCAAACACTGAGCAAAGCTAATGAACCCCCCACTTGCTGCATTTGTGTTAGCTGCAAGGTGCAGCTTCTTCAGTGGCCAAAAACAAGGTTAGCTTCCTGCCTGGCTCCTCTGCCTCTGATGGCATTTTGTTTTGTGCTGTCTTTGTGGGTGGCCTTGGTTTCTCCAAGGCAGTCCTGTCACCATGCAATGTTTCTTCTGTAATGAACTGGAATGTCTCTGTCCTTGCATTGGAAATGATAGTTTGAGGGAAGGAAAATTTATTCCTGATTTTTTTTTTCTGATTATATCTGCTGTATAGTTAATAAAAATAACAATAATGATTATTGTAATAATAATAATTATTATTTAATAGTAACAATAACAATAATAACAACAATAACAATAATAATAAAAAACAACTTTCCCTGCAAACAACACTTTGCTTTGAACAGGACAGTGATTTTTTCAGGTACTTTGTTGCTAGCCTCTGATTTTCTTGAAAGCTATAGGATGCAGTGTTGATGTGAAAATGTCATTGCACGTTATTAAGGGAAAACTGAATTATGTCAGTGACAATTAAGAGAGCCTGAAAATGTGTCTATTGAATTCTGGTTTACACTTCACATTTGGGTGAACAGCTCTCAAGGGTTCTGTCTGAGCAACGTAATTAAATTTGTGTCTAACTTTAAGGTCGTGCTTAAAGTTATAAACCTAAAAGAAAGCATGTGCTCAACAGATTTGGTTGTTTGCTATTCAGAAAAAGCTTTATTTTAATTACTTGAGCCTGAATTTTAATCTCTTGCTTTTTCTTAGTATATTTTTTTTTTTATTAGCCTCCTGTTAAAGTCATTACACTATCCCTCACTACCACAGTACTTGGATGCTTCCCTTGGTTCATTCCGACTGTCTTTTTTGTATAGTACTTTGGTAGTAAGCTGTTAAGCAAATTATTTTTCAAGGTTTATGTTGCTCTCGGCACATGGTTGTGAATGAAAGGTGGAAGAAATGTGCCACATTTTTATCCTGATGAAGGAAATGACATTGAATTCCTTACAAAAGTTTCATCTGCACATTACAGAATAACTTAAGAGATGCTGAATGCAGGTAACTGGTTACCCCTTTAGAGATGGGACCAAGATTTTTAATTTGACCAACATTTCCATGGGATGTCTGTGGAGAAAGCCCAGGGCAGGTTGGATGTGCCCAAAGTAACCTGTCAGGAGAGGATCTGCAAGCATGCTGTGCTAGCTAGGGATGCACAAAAGCAAAAGTCCTGCCCTTGTGCTGAGGCAGTGGTACAAACGGACAGACACAAAGCCTAGCTTTCACCATTGTCTAGACAAGTGAGGCAAGGTCTGTTCACCAGTGGACTCTGCTCAATGAGGAGCCTGAAAATAGTTCCTCATGGAAACACATCTTCATCTGTTCTTTTTTTCCTGCAGATTCTAAGGAGATTATACGGGGGCTGTGTGATCCAGAGAGTTGTGTTGTAAGCAGTTGCAACAACAGTCACAGTTTTCTCACCATGCTTTCTGTGCAGTGAAAACCTCCAACGCCCTGTTCTCAGGACACTGGGGACTCTTCTTTCCCTTTATACAGTGCCTCTCACTAGTACTTCTTTGTGGTACTGAACATGCACATCACCAGGCAATATTATCTTCTATCCTTTTACAATGAACTGGGAAATTAAGCTTTAGAGGAAGTTTAATGTGTTCATTCTTAGCATATTGTACTAAGTCCAAAAATAGAGTGCCAACAGGAGTAATTCTATCACTTCATTTTACAATCAGGGCAACATTTTTCTAGTACTTCATTAAATATATGTCTAACATACTGGTTGTCCGGTATTTCATTTTCAGGTTTTGCATGCCTGGAAGCCAGTGAGGAGGCAGGTCTGTCTGGGTAGCTGGATGCCTCATGACTTCTTGACTGTGATCAGTTTGGGCAAAGTCATGAGAATTTGCAGTGCCATGTTTTTGTTTCATTAATATGTGAACAAAGATGTGATGATTTCTTCTTCAGCCTAACATTGATCTGATGATCTCTGCAGTTGTTTCCTTGCACTGGGTTCTTCTTTTGGCTTTATGATGGGTTCCCATGCCCCAGAGAGATAGGGGACCTCCCTAAGAATCATGAGCGTGTGGATCCTGTTTTGCACAGAAGATGCAAAGAGGCTGTAATCCGTCTGGCAGTCGCCAGAGTACAGTGGTGGTACTAGAGGGGCTGTATAACAACTTGGATAACGATGGAGTACATTTATTCCCTCTGTAACTTTTCCTAGAATCCAACAAAAAAAATTGTCTTCATGTGGGGGACAGATTGCAAACTGAACTCTGAAGTGTACTGTCATTGAAATATCTGCCTAACTAAAATCTACCAGAAGATTATTTTTGGTCCTCTGTGTGCCTTGGCCAAGAGCCTTTCAATAACATGGTGTTTAGATGGATAATCTGTTTGGGTGAGCATGATACAAAGGACAGTGTTTTGTGAGGTTTACTTTGAATTGAAAAAAAAGCCAGAAGGTTTTTGGTCTTGTTTGTTCTGTTGTATTAATAAACCCATTAGGTTCTAAATCAAGTGTGCAACAGTTGAGCTTAAAGGTTACAATTAAATGATCACTTTATCTGTCTTTTCTGTTGCATGATCCATGAAAGCCTCTATTTGATAAACAGTACAGCTGTTAATAATGTAATGAATATAAATAGGAGCTAGAAGAATGACAGGATGTTTGCTCGCATGCTAATGAACATGGACTGTGTGGGTAACTGCGTTACTTCGGAGAGGGTGAGAGTGAAATGAAACCTTCTCCATACACATGACATCTAAACATTAAAACGTGAAAACAGGCGAATGACAGCCACTTAGGCTATGCCAGTGGTCTGGGGATGATCGTGTGCTAGCAGAAGACATGCTATGACTGCTGATTCATGTCTGCTTTTTCTGGCCAAGAGTATATAAGGCGCATTATAAATCACTATCTGGTAATGCATTGGATTGATGAAGGGACTGTGCTTTCGAGTATAATTGGACAGAGCTGGATAGAAACACATAGGAAGCCAAAACCTGTTCTCGTGCAGAGGTATAAATGTGGAGTTATCTAAAATGGGAAATTGATGGAACAGCTCCAGGTTTACAGCAGAGCAGTTGGGAGCATAACAAGTCCCAGAAATGTTCCAATTACTGGCTCACCCATTCTCATGGATGGGGGGAAGACAGTAGTGGGGGCTGGGTGACAGTCAAAGAAATGCAAGCAGCATTGCTTTGGGCTGCTTTCAGACTGTACTTAGATCAATATGTGTATTGCTGGAAATATTTCCACCTGGGATAAACCCTTAAAATACCTGTGTTTCCCTAGATGGCCAGAAGATGACAATGGCCAGAGTTCTAATTTAGTGGAAAAGCTTGTTGAAAGGGAAAGGAAAGGGTGAAGACTGAATTTAAGTGTATTAGTAACTTGGAAAAATCTAGGCTTTCATTTGGGTTCAATTCTCCCAGTTGTAAAAATCTCTTCTGGATTCTTGGGGCAGGATTGCTATGGTCAAGACATTAGATCACAAAGAATTTTGTGAGCACTGCAAAACAAGTAAATGTAGCCACTGTGATCACTATCATGAATATCAGCCTACCTCCTCAGAAAATAAAGGGGATTCTCCTCAGCAGAGAAGGATAAGTCCAAGGTTCAGAAATCCAGACAGAGAGTTTACATTTCAGCATCTGACTGTCTAGATAGTTACAGGGTTCTTGCCATCGAGGAATCAATGCTCTTATAGATATTTTTGCTGATTGACAGTGCTCTAAAATTAGGCTGTGCCTCAGTCATTAGGAGCTATTTAAAAGTCAGACTTTCTAAATGTTCCTTACCTGGTTTTATAAGCTAAATTTGACATGACTGTTCCTTCAGCTCTTTTTTTTTTTTTTTTTGTGTCTTATAACAATAACAACATTATAATGAGAATTCTAAAAGTTGTTGCATCTGCAGCAATTGCCAAAGAGCCAAGAGCCTGCTTGTTGTCAGGGCAACGGTGAGAGCACGCTGAGCGTTACCCAAGGAAAGGCTTCTGCTGACTCTTGTTTTGCTTCTTTTAATGGGTAGTTGATGTTCAAGTTAATTTTCAGGGGCTATTTAAAATATCTTGCCAATCTAATTGTCTAAAAATCTGGAAAGAGACATTAACACTCCGTTTGTGTGTGTGTGTTACTTCTTTCCCCTTCATTGTATGAATATGAAATTGCATTATTTATTGTTTTCACTCTGTACCTCATTCTAAACAGCAAGGAAGCTTTTTGCAAGTCTTCCTCTGGAGATCATTTCTTTCAGACACTCCTGTGGGCCTAGGCCTGGGCAAACCAAGTGCCAGTCCCTACCAAGCTGTTAGTCCCTGGCGTCAGGCACCACGTCATTGCAGTGCTGCTGTGTGGGAGCTAGAGTGGAAAGCCAGAACTTTTGGTCCTGCCTGTTGTGAACAGAGGGGAAGGGGTGTGAGGAGGAGGTGGAGGCTGATCTCCAGGGCAGAGGCACACTGGCTGCAGGCAGCAGAGAAGGCAGCTGTTTCCCTCTTCTCAGCAGCATGTCCCATGCATCTCTGGAGAGCCCAGTCTGCACGTGGGGAGCTTAAGTCACCTTCAGCATCACAAGCTGTGCATGTCAGAGCAGTGCAGTGCCGCTGGCTCATTAGGAAATTTGACTTATCGTGACTATAAGGGGCTTAAATGAATGCTTACAACTGAAATTATGTTTATGCTAGGGATGTAAATGTGAAGCAGGCTTTGGCTGTTGTAAAGCAATAGGGACGGTAAAGGGGATGCTGTGTCTTTTAAAGCGAACTTGTACTAGCAGCTGACAACCCATAGTAGGTGGTATTACCTGTTGACCTACTTCACTCAGTATCTCTAATCTGTGACTGCTAGCTTTGTAATATTGCATTGCAGTTTTGATATGCTGATATCAGCAAGAAATCATGCTATGCGCTGCATCCATCTGCTTGTCTGGGTCTTCATTCTGGGAGGCAGCAAGAACCTCAGAGACAGTAACCAGCCAGTTTCCCAGCTACCCATGAGAAATACAGGAGATACTGCTTTTTAAGCTGTATGGCTGGTGCCTTGACCCCAGAGCAGCTGTAACTAGTCTTGTTGTCATGCCTAACTGCTCACAGTGCAGAAGTGGCACCTTATGAGGAGAAATGTTACCCAGCTCTTCCTCCTGGAGGGCTCCTAGAGGATGGGACACTCTCCCATGGTGAGTTTCCTGCTCTAATTCCCTTTTACACCTGGGCCTCAGGACTCCTGCCTGGGTTAATGCTTCAACCTCAACTCTGGCTCTCTCTGTTTTGCTCTGGATCCCTGGTTTTTTGGGATTTAGTCACAGTGATCCTAATTTCCACCCCATCATGGTCCTTTATCCTTCCGAGTGGGCATTCATCAAGACAGAACACCAGTGTTTCCTCTTCTGCTTTGGAAAGAATAGATCTGAAGGGTGAACACATGCAAAGGAGCAAGCTGTTATTAAAAATTATATGCAAAGTGTTTTTTAAAGGTTTGGCTTTTTATGTCACCTTACCTTGTTTAAGAAATGTCTGGGCATGTTTTTAAAATATATTTTCTCCTCTCTTCCCTGGTTCTTCTCAAGAGCAGTGTGAGTGGGAGTGTTGAATGGATTTGATCTCACTTTAGGGGGAGAGTGTTACATCTTTAAAGAGGGCTGTTTTTTCTCCACAAAGGTTAATCAGTCATTGAAGTTAAACTAGTGCTAGTGAAAACCAAATTGTAAAGATTGACTGTTATTTTCATGAGGTGTATTAATAGATCTGCTAAAGGAAATTGTAGTCACATTGCAATTTTGATGCTAATATTTGTTCTGTGACATGTCTAGAAAGCTGGTGTACTGTGGTTTCGTGTCATTTGTAATTGTAGTTTTAAATGGAGGTGTGAGTAGCAATTAAAACAAGGGTTGAAAATAGCCTTATGGTGATTTTTGCAGCAAACATTTGAACCAACCCTATGCCAAGCAACCTCAACACTTTTTGCACTTAGGCTATCTTTCTGTTGTCCTCATAGCTAGATTCTTAAATTTTGTTTAGGTGTACGTGACGGAAGGGGCTCCTAGCTTGTGCTTTGGTAAGTCTTCAGCTGTTGAGAATGAAAATATTTCAGAAATCTATAATGTTATCTTATGTAGCTTATAAATGCTAGAAATTGCTCTAGTAACCTTCCAACCTAGGTTTGATTCTTTGGGTTTATTTCTACCCATGACTCATGAGTGCTTGCTGGGAGGTGGGAGTATGGAATTACACTATTCTCCAAAGTTCATTTGTTCTAAAATAACTTACTGAGAAGAATCACTCGGCTTGACTCTGTCCTCTGCTTCCTTGTATGACTTCAACAGTTTCAAGGGACAGCCATTCTGGTAAGGGCGACCATCTGGTGTTAGAAAGTCCATTTTAGGGGAATGAAGTGCCTTTTCACATAGCCCTGACACAGTTCTATATTGCACCAGATTCAGACTAACTCATACCATATAGCACTTTCCCCCCCTTCTCCCATGCTGAGTGTGTGCTGATGGCAGCTCCACCAGTGGAGAAGAAATGACCAGTTATTTACTAACAAAGTTAATGGCTAGCCTGAATAAAACCTGTGTTAGGATTTGCTTGTCCCAATGTTTGTAAGAACCTGTCACAAAAGGCATTGATTTATCAAAGGGCTGGCTGTCACAAAAAAGAAGAATAAGATGATATGTGCAGTCTCTGTGACTCAGCCGTCAAAGTTTTATCTTTTGTGTATACAAGAAGTATTATTTGTTTAAGGAAGCTAATAAGCACATATCAAAAAGGCTGTGTTTCTCCCAGAGCTGAAGTAAAACAGTATGTACAGCATACACCATGGAAGGCGGCTTCTTTAAAAATCCATACACAGAAACGTTTCTTCTATGACAACACACTGTAGCTAAGGAAATGCCAACTGTGTTGGTTGTATCCAGGCCCTGAAGACAGTTCTAGCTGTACAGGAGCTGTACAATACAAAAACCAGTTTATAGACAAAGGTGATGAACCTGAAGGCATTTAGAAGGAGCAAGAAGAAGAAGAATGCCCATGTCTACATCATTAAATATCATGCTGTAGCTATTACTGGTCATCGATGGCACGTGTGACCTTCCCCATCCCTGTAGCAGACTGAGTGCTTTTACACTAGCAAGGGTGCAGTGAAATTTTGAGACTGCTGTGCTGGGAGACAGCCAGCCACTGACACTGAGAAAGGGGAAGAGCCGTGCTAGGGAATGTCAAAACCCACACTTTTGATCAGTTTGACTGACTCCCTCATTCTGGGAGAGGCATTGTGGCTCCTTGCACTGCCAGTGCACAGCTGGGCAGGACGATGTCCACAGCTGTCATAACACGGACTTCGGACAACCCGAAGTGGTCAATAACCAAAGTTTAGTAGAAAGGTGTGTCTGAAATCTGAGGCACAGAGGTCCCAACCAGAACTACTAAGATGTTTCTCTCCTGGCTCTGCGAGTTAAGTCCAAATGCTTTTTGTCTTGAGAACAAAGCAGAGACATGACCAGCCTTGGAAGTGATAGTGATGGGCGCAATGCCACTGCTCACAGATAGGGAATGCAACCAGCAAGCAGCAGCTGGTTTGCATGCTTGCCATACCCTCCAGGGTTCAGACTTCCCCCTCAGAGCCATCCTAGGCCACAAGGCAGCTTAAAAAGAAATACATTCTTCCTTTGTTTGAAGCTATCCCTCTTGGCAAAGGAGAACAACAAACTCATTGAGTCAAGAAAGCACGCTTTGGACCTGTGTCCTCATTTGGGCTAGGGAGAGCTGGGTGTGCACATCTAGTACGTGTTTGATGTGAATACATAGCTATAGCTATAGCCTCCACTGCCAGTGCCATTTCTGGTCTATTACTATAATGTTCCAATATTGATGTTGTAATGACATTATATCCCTGATAATTAAAATTTAAGCTGTGTTGCCACTTATTTTATGTTCTTTCTAACTCATTCTTTTTTTTTTTTTTTCTTTTTAGGAAGAGCTCCATCAGTGGGTGTCCCTGTCTTTAAAAGCAAATAATTTTGTATTGTAATTTATTTCTGTTTTAATTGGTGTTCATCATCAGAAACAGAACACAGATATGTGGGTTTATAGCTACCCACAGTGTTTGTTCTGTGCAGTAGTGCATGGCTTTGAACAATTTAAATAAAAATATGTAAAACCAAATGGTATTAGATTGTACCTCACTGCACAGGTAAGGCCAATGGACTGACCTGGACTTCTTCAGTATATATTCAAGTATGAGACACAATACTGGAATCTGGAACTTAAAGTCAGAATATGATTTTAAATTTCACATCCTAGCCCACAAAATGTCATACATTTCACGTGAGAGTTCCACGGGGAATTGAAAATCAAAGTGTTTTGGAAAAGGTCTACCTAGACTTGACTTGCTAGTATGAAGTTTACCAACATGTGGGGAAAGGGGGTGTCTGAAGAAGTGTTTGTGTGTTGGCTGTGACTACACTAACTCACTATTTCACTAAAACCAGTATATTTATCATCCAGGAAGTTTATGTCTGTCAGCTTCTGAGAAGCTCTTGCAAGCATTTAAAGAGATCCAACTGATAGCATTTTTACCCCATTCCTGCCCTCTTTTGGACTTGTCGTGCCCAATGAGACCCCTTGTGACTCACGGTGAGCCAAGGGGCAAGCTAGTATTAATCAACCTAGTCTCTTGCAACAGGAGCAGTGAGTCAACTGTGGGAATGGGGAGGGTGGGTGGAGGGGCAACATGCTAACAGAGGAGAAAATGTCTAATTTGAGAGTCACCTGATGGTGAGTATAAAGATGAATTGAACGTTTCTTATTTTTCATTCTTTTGGTGCTGGCTCTAAGACAAACCATATAAACCAAACCAAATACATGTATATACATGTTTGGGGGTGCAGGCTAAAAATTTTTTTGTTCCTGGAGATAGTGTAAATAATCACACATGGAAAAGTCAAGTCATATGAAAGAACATATGTTATAGATGTGAGTTACTATAAGGCATATATGTGGCATAAATAGGAGAGAAATAGGGTATATGTCTACATTAGGGAAGGCTCAGTCCAAAGGTTGCATGGCTTTCTGCTGTGCAGCAGCAGAATAGGGTGTGAAGAAAACTGAAGGAAAACGTACAGCACATTTACACAGAATAGAGACAAAGAAAGAGTAAATTGGTGGAAAGTAAGCTGTGAAAGGATGAAAAGAAACACCAAGGGTCAGCCTAGCTATTGTGTGTACCACAGGGAGGAAGGTATCTCTCTTATTGATCCAAAGCTGAGAAGCAGCGCAGCAAGGCAAGTGAAGGGTCACTCACAGTACAAACAGCAGCATAATACTTAGAGAAAGGCACCTTGTTTATTTGAACCTTTCTGTGTGAATGTACTGAACAGGCCTCACTGGATAATGAGAAAACATGTCCAGATCCTAATGGTTTGGAACTGATATTTCTAATGAGCAAGTGTTCCCCAGCAGCTTGATTAGCTATCCTATAAGAGTGCAGTGGGTCTAGCATATAAGGAGTGCACTTTCTGGTGATACAAATAATCGTATATTTCAAAGACTCAGAATTTGCTCATATCAGTACATTTTGCATTTCTAATTCCATGAAGTAACCCTGGGATTAAAAAAATGTGTGGCAGCTAGTGTTTCATTCTGCTCAGAGTGTTTTTCAAGCTCCATGCTCACTTATTTTGAAATAAACCAGCTGTGATTTTGTTGTAATGCAGAATCCCATTAAGGAAGACTAATTGATTCACCTTTTAATCAGGATGCATGGAAGATTATTGTTTATCAGTTCACTACCAGGGACTGTTTTGGCACCTTAATAAATCTACCAAGCAGCTTGTATATGAGGTGGAGAGATGTTTTTAGTTTATCTTCTTATGACATCAGAATAGCTTATGCCTGCTCCCTGTGGAAAAATAATGTAGTGCCGTGGCCTCATTTTAGCCTTATCACTTGTGATTGTTCTGCTCATTTTAAATGACAGACTGATGACCTGTTAACATATTATACTAGTTCCATTCTAGTGATCAAAATTGCAGCAACCTTGCTCAGCATTTTCCATTAGTGAAGTGATAACAGAAATTAATTCACTTACGGTTGGTACTATTCCTGCCTCTTTAAAAGTAAAAATGAATGCACAGTCATAACCTCAGAAGAATCAAATATGATCATGAGCCTCCACTCCCACTCATTTCATAAGCCTGTCTCTTCAAAATATTCTTTTACTCTCCATCAAAATTCTATTTATTGTCTCTCTCTGTAGACATGGTTATTAGACATTTCATATATAATGCCTCATACACTTTCCCACTCACAGGGGTTTAAGCTGTCAGCTAGGGGGTTGGAATAGCAAGTAGGAATAGATGAAGCTAAGGACATTAACACTATACTGACATAATAAAAATTGTATTAAATGTCTTGAGATGCAAAACTGCATAAAACACCTTAATGTGAGCTGAATAGAAAGTCATTATCTTTTAAAGCTATTGTTTTTATAAACCAAGAGACCTCTAATTTAGTGAATTAATCTCTGCAATGGTTTGCTGTACCTAATGATTTCTTGTATTCAACAACATTCAAACATGCTTTTTTCTCCCAAGGCAATTAAATGAACTACCAGACTTTGGTTTCCCAGATGTGTTCAAATGAAGAATATTATGTACCTTACTTGTCTTGAATTTTAGGTTGTTCCCTACCTCTGAAAAATGGGACATTATGGCTTGAATATTTAAATATTGATGTAAGAATTGAGCAGGTTGGAGTATTTCAGGATTTGGCAGTGTTTTTGTCAAATGTGTGAAAAACTGGGACATTTTCAGGCATGCACTGCTTTCAGAAATCACACGTGTTCGTCAGCCTACGTATCTCCAGTCTAGAAAGGAATCTGGAGGACAGAAGACAAGAGGTAAAAGGGAGGTTACCAAGAGCAAGATACACCTCATCCTTACAAAATATCCCAAAGGAAGGGCTCAGGTTGTCATCTGGTAACTGTAGTGTCTACTCCAGAGCATGTACAGTAGAGAAGGTCGACCCCTTAGGCTTAGCTTTAGAATTTGGTTGTCTTTTGCAAAGTGAGAGATCATTTGAGGGGAGCAAGTTGAAGACAAAACCTAATTTGGTCACTCTGGATCACCCTGAGAGAAGCCTGTCCTTCTCCAGTAACTCCGGGCTGGCCTGAGAAGACCAGACAGAAGTATAAGTACTTATAATTAGCTACAATGAGCACTCCCCAATACACCTGTTGTTATTTCCCAGTACACTAAAGGTGGTATTTTAAGCTTCCCAGCAACATCAGCTACTGTACAGAAATCTGCAAAATACATGCCATCATTTTTGAGACAGAACTTCATTTTACTGAAGACCTCTCTTTATAAAAGGATAGTACCATATGGCCCAGCATATCTGATCTAAGCTATATAAACTTATATAAGCTTCTGCTGTCGATGAACACCACACGGACTTAGTCTAACTAAGGAACAGGATTTTGTTCTGAAAGAATTTGCCTGGATACCTGACTGACACTAATTTTCTCAGAAATTATGAGAACCATGGTTAGTGAGGAGCTTATCAAGACCTTAGCTCATCTTTTAGTAGAAAGCTTATCCTTTGTGTTCAGAAAGCCCCAAACGAACAAATCTAAACTCCTGGGGGTACATTTTTCTGAATTTGGCAGCAGCAGTTCCTCAGTGTTATGAATAAGTAAGGAGGAAATTATTAGTCTGTGTATTAAATTTGGGCATGAACCCCAACTTCCTAAGCAGAAACTGGTGAGTTTTTACATTGAATTGATAATGATAATCCCTATATTTTATTAGATATAAGGTCTCTTTTTCTGACTATTATGGGGAACCATTTTCTGAGTCAACATAGTATTTTTCATGCTGATTCGGCCTTTTTTTGTATTTTTCTTATTGAATGTAAAGCTAAAACGAAACAGGAAATTAATTTAAGAACTGCATGCCAAATAATCAAGCAGACCTAGAGTGTTCCCTTGATCCCTTTCTCATGCTGAGAGCTGTGTAAAGTAATCTGTAGGAGCGAGGAATGATTTTACTCACCATTACTCCTGCTCCAGGACAAAGCAGCAAACATGCTTGATACTCACGGTGAGTTCATCCTGCTCCATTTGGTCACTCCAATTGTTTAGCATGACATCAGCACACCTGGACATGCAGAGAGGAGGGAGGTCTGATGGGTCACTCAGCACATGAATCACATCAAGGGTCCGTAGCCACTTGTGCCTGTGACACTGAGCTAAGGGTGTGGTTGCAGGTTGCTAGAGGTGACCTTGGCCCTCGCAAGCCTGGATGAGAAACCGGAGAGGCAGGGATTGAGAAGAGCACCTACTTACCCTCTCATCTATAAAAAAAGAGGGCAAATATAGCCAACTCTGAGGGTTGCTGCCTGGACTAGCTGAGGGCAGACTGAGCAGAAAGAGATGGATAGAGCCCATGCAAGAGAGAAGGAGCAGGGACAGGAAGGACAGGAAGGGACAGGAAGGTTTGGCTAGCAGGGAAGAGGCATTTCATGCGAGGGGGATGGAGTTCAAGGATTCTTGTTCTGCTAACATTTGCACATTTTCTGATTTATTTTTCAGCTTGTTTCCCATAAGTATGTTTCAGGAGACTCCAGAGATGGAGACCTTGACCAGAGGTTGATGCATCTCATTCTTGGTGGCATCTCTGCAGCAGTGCTCTATGGTAGAGCTCCATCCAACAGAACAACTCTCTCTGGAGAGCAGGATGACAGAGAAATGGTGCCTGAGGAGAGGGACCCAGGGGGCACTGGTGCCTGAAGCCTGTCCCTTGCATGGGCCATGCTTTTCTGGGTGTATATAAAGAAGCACACTGGGAAGCTAACCACCCTACAGCACCACTTTGTTGATTTTGATAGACAGTTTCAGTCTGCAGTGAGTGCAATGGCTCTGTGAAAACTGGGCAGCTTGTACTCTGTGCAGTGTTTATGATACAGGACACCGTGTCTCACTGCCAGAAACCTGATACCTGTGTTCTCTCACTGCTGGGCACACACACAGTCAGCCATAATTCCCTCCAAGGTCAGAGCCTATCTGTGAGCACTTTGAAGCACATAGGGTTTTTCTCTTTTTTCTCTTAAATGTTCTTATGAACTGAACTTGCCCTAGCTAGCCAGTGTGTCTACTTGAGCTTTCAGGCAGCACCGGCACTCTAGCTTTCATAGGTTATGTTTCTCTAGGACCTTTAGTGCCTTGACTTCTGCTGTATA
Source organism: Eurypyga helias (assembly GCF_000690775.1). Lineage (NCBI taxonomy): Eukaryota > Metazoa > Chordata > Aves > Eurypygiformes > Eurypygidae > Eurypyga > Eurypyga helias. The sequence goes on from NW_010236867.1 coordinate 25,990, forward strand.
CACGGTGTCCTTTTCATGGTTTCTAATGAGGATTTGATGGAGAGGAGAATTCACAAATGGGCCTACCTTGCATACTTCGGCCACAAACTTCAGCCCAGCAAACCTGCTAACCTGCTGTTATGTGGGGACCACACAATGTACATGCACAACAACCAGGCAAGCCAGCACTTTCACAGCTGCAGTTGGTGAGCTGTTCCCTGCAGGGGAAGGAAGATTTCAGAACAGATTTAGTCACCATCATGTATATGACTGGTAGTCTTGTTCCAAAAACTTCTTCTGCTGGCAGTTATGGAAGTTGCAGCTATAAGACAAATGGCAAATCTCAGGCTTCACTTTAAACTGTCATCTGTTAGTTTACTACCTCAGTTAGGATGCAGCTGCTGAGTGTTTGAGCACTCCTGGATGGTAGGAACCTGTGCTGAAGGTAGTCAAGGTTGTGTGGTGTACTTGGCTTTGAGTATGTGGGACTTATCACCACTTCTTTGCTGCTATCTCAAATCATCATGTCCTGAGTTTCTGGATGTCTTTGAAAGCAGGTAGATTTAGATTAGATATCACAAAAAAATTCTTCACTGAGGGGCTGGGGAGGCACTGGAACAGGTTGCCCAGAGAAGCTGTGGATGCCCCATTCCTGGATGTCTTCAAGGCCAGGCTGGATGAAACTTTGAGCAACCTGGTCTAGTGGAAGGTGTTCCTGCCCATGGAAGGGGCGTGGGAACTAGATGGTCTTTAAGGTCCCTTCCAACCCAAACCATTCTGTGATTCTGCCTGATGCCTATAGGCATTGGGGGGTGAGATAAGTTCACCCAGAAAGACTAGGTAATCTTTTTCCTCTGTGGACTGCAGAAATGTTCAGCTCTGATCAAATGAGACAAAACAGCAGAAGGTCTAGAGAAGGTCTGCAGATGGAGTCATGAGCTGAGGACAGGAACAGTATCTAACACAGCTTTCTGGCCAGGAGTGTTGTGTGACATACTGATCTGTGATCTTTTGGGGATCATCTCCATCTCCTGATCCTCTGTTGTGGTGTTGCCAGCTCAGACATTTCTAGAAGAGGGGCTACTGCTTCTCTACATGTCCTAGGACAGCAGGGCAACCTGCTTGGCCAACCACCCCCAGCAGAAGGGGAAGCCATGGCCGTGCTGAGCACCTTATGCTTGCACTTTCTAGCAGGATTTGCATTTAAAGAAACTGCTTTGGAAGATACCGGTCCCCTGGCTTCAGATGTATCCCATATCCTACTCCTGATGCAGAAGAAATGTGTGGGTCCCTTCCCTCTGCTGCCATCCCCTCTACCTTTCAGCCTTTATGACCTTGGAAGTGGAGCCCACATGGTGGCACTACCAAGGAGGGCTGAACGCTCAGGCTGGCTGCCACTGCTCTCTTTTCACTTTCAAGCACAGCTGGCCCCCTTTGCTCTTCCTTACTCACTGTGCATATCATCCTAACATTTGACCTAATATTAGAAAGCTACTCAGAAACCATGATGATGAGTGTAGTACAAAAGTGCTGGAAATACATCCATGTTACTTTGTGAATTTCATTTTCCTGAATGGTAGAGGACTGTAAAGTAGCGAAAGGTATGGGCCACTGACTGGTTTTCTTTGGAGCACCGTGTCTATGAATCAGAGAAATTCTATTTTGAACTTGAATATTAGTGTTGTGAATGTGGCTGCTACCTACTAATTCCCAACCTCCCTACAGCACTGTGCTTTGTCACAGTGGGACATTGCATTAATAACTACTGTATTTCACCTGGAGCCTCATTTAATAGGGTTTTGTTGAATAAGTCAGAAAGCAAAACCCAGGTAGCTTTCCAAATACAAAATGCCTAAATGACATGCATGTTAGCTTAGTGAGTGTATGCTTTCTTTTCTTTCTTCCTTTACTTTTTTTTTTTTTAGCATGACATTTGGGTTTTTCACAGCACTTAATTTGCCTTTATCAAGAGAGATGCTAATTGTCAATAATGGTTGCTTGTCCACATGAATGAACAAGGAGAACCACACTGTATGCCGCTGAGAAGCCTGTGGGCTTGGCAGAAAAATGCTAGGCATCCCTTACTGAGGAAAGAAGAGCTCATGTTGCTGCAATATTTGGTTTGCTTTCATTCCCTCATTTATCTGAAATGTTTACTGAACATAGCTATTATCTGTCATGGAGGCTGGAACTAGTTCATTTTCATCTTTTAACTCTTTCTTGCAATTTTCTCTGTCTCAGGTATTACAATAACAGAAAAACAAAGTAGTGTTCACAGGTTCCATCAACCTTCAGATTTTGTTTAGTTGTTCTCTCACAGCTGACTTTATCACTGTACAAGCAGCATGAATTTCATTGATCACAACAGAATATAGGTTTCCTTTGTAGTATTATTTGAAAGAAATAGCAGCTGCTGGGTAGCAAATACACTTCTCTCTGTCCTGGACAACAGTTCCTTCTGCGAGAAAGGGTTAATGGTGGAAAATGAGACTTGAAACTCTGCAGATGCAGAAATACTTTGGGAATTGCAGGGCATCTGGGGTCAGAGTCTCTGCTGCAGCAAGGTCTGCTGGGGCTGGGATTGCCAGGAAGCCAATTATGAAGGATTTGTGTCTGGTTGCAGAAGCCTGGGGATTGATCTAACCTGAGCTCAGCTGGCTCTGCTTCCTCAGGGAGAGCATGCCTGCTCCGGAGAGTGCCAACACATGTGTGCTGCCCATCCTCCTCCTCACCTAACTGTTCACAGCAGTGTGGAGGGAGTTTAGAGACAGAGGGAGAGGGAGGGACTTGATTTGCCAGCACAAAGTGATCTCTGTCTCTGTATTTGCCACTGGAGTCAGACTCATCTTTGATGTGTTTGATATAGTCTATTGGGACTAAACTTATATTGTCTTTGGGCAAGTTTGGGTTTAATTCCCAAGATCTCTGTGACTCAAGATATCTACAACCGCACTGGTTTTATGGGATCAGCTGCAAGCTCTGCTTAACCCCAGACCTTCCCATACCTGACCAGTTTGGCTTGAAGAACCTATGGGCTCTCCTTTGACTAAGGTGAGAGCGAAAACATGAAGGCCATGAGGATGACTGAAGAATATGGATTTAGGTATAGACTCAAGATCCATGTATATTTTCTAAGGAGAGCCCATAAGCCCATCTGGTCTAGTTGCCCAGTTGCTTTGCACCACACCAAACATGGCAATGTCCCTGAAGAAGTAGTTTGTGTGATATATTATGTTTTGCAACTGATCTTGTTTGTGGTTTTGGCTCTAATTAAATGGCTTCTTGGTAGACAAATTGATGACCATACCTGTTTGCCTTGAAATAAAGACTGAGTACCATGCCACAGTATAATGTAGGGGTACAGCAAAACACCATACTTCTCTAAAAGAAAGAGTACTCTAAAGAAAGTAGAAGGGTGCTTGAAAATCATAAAAAATATGGACTATGTAGGGAAATAGGACAAACTGAATTTCAAAATATCAGCAAAAGAAGCTATAGTAATCTGCAGGAAGGTGTTATTAACTGACGGCTGATACTTTGAAAGTGAACTGTATTAGGTGTTGCACATCAAGATGCATATTTACATGTCATAATGGAGAGTTTGACTGACTGTCTCAGGCAGGCAAGGCTTTTCTTCCTGCCTGTTGTGAAATTGTAGGTTTGGATTTGGTTTAATTGCTGTTTTTAGACCTTTCCACCCCTCTTAATGAATAAAAGCACTTTGCATGACTTTCTGGAGTACCTAGACATGAGGAAGAATGAAGGAACTCTAAGAGCAATTTCAGGGTAGACCAAGAGCTCCTGAGATGGTACTGGAGGGGGTACAAAAACTGGAGAATGGAAAAGACAGACTCAGTACTAAAGATGGTGAGAAGAAAAGATTATCTGAAGGCCATAGAAATGTAACAGTGGTCGAGCCTTTACACTTCTGAATTTACATGTTATCCTTGAATGTTCACTTGAGTTACTTTAGCCTACTAAGTCTAGGTACACCTTATTGATAGCTCTTTATAAATCATTGATGCTTTCTGTTGCTATATATGGATATATGTTTTATACAAATACAGTGAAAATGGTGCAGCGCTGGGGAGGTGAATGCTTTTGTGTAGCTGTAGCTGTCTGCAGTAGACAGGTATATATATTTCTGTACTGATTTAAACTGGTTGTCAGCACAAGGATTGTATCCATTAAATCCATTTATGTATGACTAAACTTCTACAAAAGCTGAACGCTGGGTCACACAGGGGAAATCAGATCACTTTAGTTATCAACTTGATAATACATGTATTGCTTTGTTTCCTTGGTTTAAACAGAGCTAGAAGGCATACAACAATATTTGACAGCGTATATGAAATGCTGAATTACTGCATCTTTTGGATCTACTCTCTTAGGTGGGACACTATCTTGTCTATAAATGCCAGTCTTCTTAGGGAGAAATTTGCAGTTGCGCAGACACACTGCATCAAGTTAATGGATTTCTTAAACCCTGCCTAATCCCTGTTTTGAGGCTTTGTCACACAGCCCCTGTGCAAACCCTCTGCTAAAGACTCAGTTTCACCTTTCCCTTATTAGTTTTGCTCTGATGTTCAGCTTATCCATCAGCTTCCTGGGATAAGCCAGGCTGAAAGTTGAGGCCAGTGTCTGTTTATTCTGGGTGATTTGTCTTTCAAGTGCCAGCTTTGGCCAAACTATCCACAATAGTAACTTTTAGAAATTCTGAGTGTTTTCCAGTGCTGGCAATGCAGATGCTTCAGAGAAAACATAGAATCTTAGAATGGTTTGGGTTGGAAGGGACCTTAAAGATCATCTACATGTTCAGTTTTCCTTTAGCTTTCAGTCCAAAAGAGCACTTGGGTCTTGGTTCTGCTTGAGTCTACTGCAGAAGAGCATAATGTCTTCTTCCTCTTCACTGCTCCTGGGCCAGGATTAAATTCAAGCAGGTAAAACATATTTTTGTCTCATCTTCCTTATTTGATACATATCTGTAACTATACACCTATCTATCTACCTGATATATAAAATCAAGCTACGTCCCACTTCCCTTGGCTAAAAAAAAAAGGAGCACAATTTCAAATGGACTGAAAAGAGTTCGTAGAAAACCTGCCACATACACCGAACTTGGCATCCCCCAGACCCTCTGCCTGGTGTAACAACTTGATTTTAAGGAGAAATAAATCAGGTCTTACTCTGCCAGTGACGTCAGTACACATCTCCGCTGTCGATCCCACCCCACTGACTGCTGCAGGAGTCAGATTAGACTAGTTGTTTCCTTACCTGCTGAGACAAGTCCCACCCTCGGAGAAGCCTCCAGTCATCTTTACTTGTGCTGCCAATTGTGAAGTGGTTAACAGAGTTGGTCTGCTAAGGTGCTCAGCCTTGAAGGGAAAAAATTGGTCCTCCATACACAGCTCTTGTTGTGAGCAACGTAAGAGATCTCTCCCTCTTTCTGTCATTGCAGCTTGCTGCAGTGGGTTGTAGTTTTTCAATAAAAGCTACGTCTCTGCATGTTATCTGCTTGCTGTGCTGTATACTGTGGTGTTCTTCCACAGTACCATGATTCTCTGAGAGACTCAAGATGCTTTTAAGCAAATTACTCAGACCTACTGTGATCTTTCTGTTTAGGAAGTGAAAGAAATGAATTGATATTTTAGCTGTCTGCAAAGACAAAAAAAAAAAAAAGACTTTCTGGTCTTATAGCATGCAGGGCCAGTCTATCCTAGAATGTCATGTGCAAATCTACACATTTGCACTCACACTAGAGCCTGTCCCCCCGATAAATCCGAGCCTGTGCCATGTTTGTTCTGGAGTCCCCAGAAGGTTGTGGATTTAGGGGAGTCAGAACCCTTTGCACCCACCTTTCACAGAAGTGCTGAGCCAGCACTATGATGTCCTCTTGCTTCTTTTCACCCCTTTGATGACACAAAACAGTTACACAGCTAAAAAATCCAGCCCCTTCACAGAAGGGACTTGGAGGTTGGCAAGTGACAAGTGGTGGAAACAGCCCACAGTCAGCTGCCCTAAGGTCAGCCGGAATATAACCGCAGTCTTCAACTACTTTCAACTTCCCCTTCAGCTACACTAAGCAGCTGAGACTTCACAGATGAATACTGAGTTAAGTGAACAACAACTGAAGTTTGAAATGTTTGCCTCAAGTTCCTTCACATTTTTTCCCTGAAAACTAATACAAAATGTGTTTATAGTCCTTGGGCAATGCAAGAAATTAGGCCTTAAAACATAACCATCTTTTAAATGTTTGAAAATATAGGAAAACTGACAAGTTGTCTATTTGCAAATAGTTTCTATATGCAACTTCTGTCCTTCATCCCATATCTGATTTCACAGGGGTCTTCTTGTTTAAACAAATCCTTAATGAAAATCTGTGTTGTCAGTGCAAGGGCTTATGCACTTAATTGATTTGGCCATGGTATGCGAATGGTTTACAAACATCCATAAGCTGTGCCTCTTGAGTGTCTTTTCTCTGCAGGATAAAGAGTTTGTTCCCTCAACCACAGGGAATGATTTTAATTACACCTGGGGATGCCAGAAGATGGGAGGAGATTTTCTGTGAGGCTTCTAAGATCATAATTGTTGGTGGGATTTATCTTGCACAATTGCAAGGTAGGTGTCTCATGCTAGGCAATTATCCGAGTTTCTTCTGTGAGAGAGAAATTGGCATTTCCATTGGGATTTCCTCTCATCTTTAAAAGAAAGCCAGATGAAATTAATCTCACTCTAAGGTATTTCTCTCTAATGACCAGAGTAGGAATCTAGATGATTTTAGACACTGCTAGGTGAGACACTATAGAATGGACAGATAGGACATTATCTTTGGAGACATATTTGTGCTCAGCTGTGATTTGTGTAGGTGTGTTTCCAAGCCCTGAAACTGGAAGTTATACTAGAGCTACTTCATATTGTCCCAAGAGCTCTGGTTCCCTTTCTCCCACCAGTCATGCAAAGGAGCACCCTGGGGTCAGGTTCAAGCTGGCGCAGGGCTGTGAGCACTGGGGCATTTCCCTGGGGGCTCTGTCAGACGCAGGCTTGAAGGGCTTGTTTTTCATTTCAAATATATTGGAATTTCCCTCTGTGTGGGTTGGGGATAGAAGATGAACGGACTTTTAGGACAATGTGGATTCTAAAAGCTCCTTGCTCAGCTGTTGTTTAAAATCCTATTTTAAAATGTTGACAGAGAAGGTTTGCTGCTGCTACTCCTACCTCTACACACACATAGTCCCATACCTCCCACACCCCCCTTCCCCCATTTATAGTCAGCTACAATACTGAATTTTTAATTTTCTTTCCTGGCATCTATAAATTTCTGTGTCAAGTTTCCCATTTGAGGCCTTATCCTTAGTTTTCCAGGAATAGTAACTGTTTTCCAGGGTAATGGGAGAGAGTGGGCCCACCCATTCTTGAAAACAGGGTTACCTCTGTACAGGAAAAAAAAAAAGCTATGTTAGAGAAATCTCTGTTTTATTTCTCACAGCAACAACTTCAGGAGTTTTAGTCTGGGGCTTGTGGAAGGGCAGAACATTCCTAACTTGACTTTGGAGTTTTCTTTTACTCAAACGTTGTTTGTATTTGTTGGCTTTTTTTTTTTTTTTTTTTTGTACAGAGAATGAGAGAAGAAATAACCACACTTTCCACTGGGAAAACTGGAAAATTTGAAATGGGGCCAATAAAAGATAACAACCATGGAAGCCTGCAATACAATTTAATTGTGTTAATTTTGAGATGATTATGCATATTTCTTTAAATAGTCCTACACAGTTTTCCCTCCACCCAAAATGAGTCTCTTCTCTTTCTTGGAACTTGCCAGAAATAAAAAATAAGAAAACAATTGTAATCCTGAGCTTCCTTAAGCTGTTCAAATCCAGATCTGTTGTCTAGGGAATCACCTCATTTCCTCCTAAAATCTTTTACATTACATCCAAGCCTTCTGGTCCAGTGTGAGAACTTAGTTCACGAGTTATTTCAGAGCTATCTGGCTTAGATTCTGGTAATTTGTATGATGTTAACAGAAAGCCACACTTGAGTGAAATGGGAATTCAGTAATAACGTAACCCCACCCCCCTTTCCCCCTTTCTAAGCACAGGAGTCAGAGCACAGGAGGGACCAGTGGGAGAGAACCTACCACCAGAAGCTGCAAGCTTGACCCAACACAGGCAAGAATCTGGGTGGCCGTTGGACAAGTCATGTCTTTATTCTCCCACCATTCTGGTCCCACTCTGCTCTTCAGACAGAGGCAGGGCTTGGACTCTGCTGCACTGGAAAAGGCTGATAAACACCAGGGAGAATCAGAAAAGCCATGTGTTTCACAGACAGCTTCCCCTCTCCAGGCACATTCATCTGACTGTATTTTTTACCAAAAACCAGACATGATGTTAGCCTTTTGTTTCATGTTGCATGGTTTGTATTTTAACATCTGAACTAGGAGTGTCATGCTCATAAGAAATCTAGCTAATCATCCCTGATAGTCTGATCAATGATCCGTCTATAGCAGGTTGTGCAGGGTAACTTATCCCCTGGGACTTGTCCATGCTCATGTACAAGTTGGGTCAATATATCTCAGTAGATCAGAAAAAGATTGCTGAACATGAGGGAAAATGACTTTTGATTGCCCTTTCTCTTTTTGCTTTATTGTACATTGCTTGCTTGATGAGGCTAGTTGCCCTCAGAATGAACTCTAGATTTATTTTACTTGAACATGGGACCAGCTTGTAAATCAGCAATCTGAGCAGCAATTTTGCTATAGCATCTCTTACATGGCTGAACTTGGAGAATTGCTGCCATCTCCAGCAATCTGTTCCACTTCATAGCACAGAGTTGTAGGTATTGTTTCTTGAAGACTGTGTGAATGTGCACAAGTACACACACACACACAGAGACTCTGGAAAGCACAGCAAACCAAATATTCTTCTGGCTAACACTAAGCCTGTTTCTTGGTTAGCTGCTGAAGGGCAATGTACTGCACCCTGGCACTGGGCAAGGGTTCTGGAACAAGCACACTAGAGCTTCAGTTAGCAGAATGTCCAGAGGTTAACCATTTGTTTCTCTGAAAGGGGGCTTTGAGAGATATGTGATACAAGACACATGTAGTAGAAAACAGTTAGATCCATCACAGGCAATATTGGAGATCCATTCAACTTTTGCTGACTGTCTCCAAGATTTGCAGAGTTTACAGGTGTATTAGGTTTATGTGACAAGGTTTTGGTAGCAAGGGGTGCTGCAGTGGTGGCCTCTGTGAGAAGAGGCTAGGGGCCGTCCTGTGCTGGACAGCTGGTTCCAGGTTTCTCCAAAACAGACCCACCACTGGTCAAAATGAGCCCACCAGTCAAGATAATGACACCTCTGTGACAACATACTTGAGAAAGGGTGGCATTGTGCAGCAGTGGTGAGGGAGAGGAGTAAGGAAAAAAATGAATGGGAAGCAATCCTGCAGCACAAGAGCAGAGCAGGAGTGGGAGTGGGAGAGAGCTGAGTGGGCGGCTGGCAGCTGGACAAGGTCAACCACCACAACAGGTGATTGTTCTGCCTGTGAAATATCTCTCCAATGTTCTTGTGTAACTGCTGAGTTTGGACTTGTCTTCTCTCCTATTCGTTATTATTTCCCCTCTTTCGTCCCCAGAAGCTATGCAAAGTCTGTAAAACTACTCTTGCCAAACCTATTTCAGTCTACCAAACAATGAAGAAACTTAATCCCCTACAATTCCCCTTCTTGGAGTCTGTATATGGTTACTCCCTGTGGAGTTGTGCATGTAAAGGTATTTTTTACTACATTAATCTAGGCATCAAATCTGATTTTTAATGGAACAAATCCTTTGTGAACAAAGTCATGTGTCTGAAACAAAAGAATTCTCTTCTGTAAACTGCTCTTGATTTCATTTTATTTTTTCATTACATACTTAATTGCTGTCAATCCTTTTTTGGAAATAACATAATGTAGAAATAATTTCAACATCACAGGAGCCAACTTCAAAGATACCCTTGCTAATTAATCTTGTTATTTTTGTTTATTACTTACTTACATGGGATTTTAAGGCAGGAACCTGAGCTATGCAAAGTCTCTGCATGGCAGTGAAAAGCAATGGCGAACACTACATTATTCCCATCACATATTTGAAGGGACAGTTCTGTTTCCAGTTTGGCAACCTGAGGCTCCGCGTTGCTCACAGTTTAGCTGAGGATCACCTTTGCGAACAGCTATGATTTTAGATCAAACTTGAAAGTGCAAGAAAACAGTAGGCTAGCCTGTAGGATTCATAGTTCTGTCCTGAGTAATATTAAACCCATTGCAGTGGAGAGATGTAGTTTCAAAAGGAAAAAGTTTCTCAAGGGAGAAGACAGGAGAGAGAGAGATTTTGAGAGCCGAAGAACAAATGAGAAAGAGAATGGTGGTGTGAGTAGTGAAGGCTTGCAATCATCTGCCTGAGCCAGTTTGCTTTGCACCTCCCCTGTTGAAATCTGCAGGAAAAACTGCCTGCTTTCTAAAATGATTGTATCTGCTTCAGCTCTGTCTTAAGCGGCCATATGCAAGCACAGCAGTAAGGTGAAAAGGTGGAGGAAAAGCTAATCACCCTCGGTGCAGCGTGCATTCCCAGGTCTTTGGGCCCCGTTTCGGGGGCAGGTTGTGATGCGATGCAGCCTGGGCAGAAGCCAACACAGCTCTCTTGATCCATACTGGGTTCAGATATGCACTGGCAGCTTCTGCTACTCCCTCACTTGTTAGCAGAGGTTTGTTGCAGTTGTAGACAGCTTGGACTGGCTTTGAATCCAGACCTTATGCTTCTTTGCTCTTCTCAATCTCCAAAATTTCTGCCCAGGAAAATGACAGGAGTGCATCTCCTCTTCCTCTAATGCTTTCTTCTGGGCTGTGCAGTCCTGCTCCCTCCTACAAAACCCCTTAAAAAACTGCCAAGAAAGCGCCATGTACTCCCAGTTCTGCTTCTAAAGTGCCTGACTTCTGTGATTGTAGGTGATTGCTCTAGGGCAGGACAAGCCCGGAGTGCTCTGGGAGGATAGCCATAGTCTCTGCTATACATCTGATTAAAGCAATTCAGCATCTTGGCAGCAAAGCAGCAAACCAAGACAGTGCAAGAGAAGCAGCTAATCATAAAGGTACAGCTCTCTCTTGTGTCAGGACTTAGCTTCAGCTCTGAGCAGAGGCTAAGACCTGCTTTCTGCAGATTTAGATAGACAACTGCATCAAAAATGCTTGTGGGCCTCATCATCTCATACTTCGTACTGTTCACTCTCTGTCATATGGGCCAGACTGTCGGGCCCCCAGTGATGCCTTGGGGTCACCATGGGCCATTCAGGCCATCTGATGGAGGTGGCTCCAGTAACCCTGTGTGCCAAACAACCCTTCCCACCTACTCTCTTGGACCTCTCACAACTTCCTCACTTCTAGAAGCAGTCCAAAGACTTGCTTTGCAAATTGTAAATTATATAATCTGTAGCAAAACTCCCAAGGATGACAGCAGTACACTGATACAAAACATGACCCTGTGTTACAAGTCAGAAACAGAGCTGTGAAATAATGGACACAGAAAGAGTAAAGTGCTGAAGAGTTACGAGTGACTGAAAACTGTCAGAATGAAAATGTCAGAATGCAGTGATAACCTATAATAATGGCCTTGAATCATCACCAGGATCTGAAGGCTGTTGGAGCTCAATGGGATCTCTGTGGAAGTGCAACACATTGCCAGGACAACTGAATTAGTGAGAAATGCCATGGGGTATCTGTGTCCTAGCCTCAGTCCTGCTGTTTACTTGCTATGTGTTCTTGGGTAAGTTATTTATCTTTCATACTTACTTTTCGTATAAAACAAGGAGGATTGCATTTAGCTCAGCGATTTTATCCATATAAAATGCTATATATGAGTGCTATGATTCTTAAGACTCCCAGTGTTGTCTCTACTTCAGTGTGGAATCTGTGGGTAGGGAGGTGTTTGAGTGAGAAAATATTAATCTTTCTTTTTTCTTTTTTTTTTTCCTTCTTTTTTCCTCCTTTCTCTATATCTATTTAGCTCTAATCTCGGAGTATGGGAGTAAACAGAGGGAAGAAATTCAAGCAGAACCCCCATGGAGTCAAGATGTTCCAGACAGCCCTGAAGTTACTTGCTTGTTGACAAGCTTTAGTAGAGCTGACCAGGTAGAGAAACCAGACGACCGGTCACAGTGGTGACATGTGGCAAAGCTGAGTATGACTTCTCGTCATACAACTGTTGCCGATGTGTCTTGCACCAGGAATGGTGACTGTTCCTCCTCTTGAAGCCACATCCTGAAATGAGGCTGTTTTCTAAGGCATTATCCTTAGAAATGGCCTCTAGATATGGAGCTCTGGCATGCTGAAGAAATCAAGGATGATCCTAAGAATTAATAAGAAGATGGCCATGGACTTCACTGAATCTGAAACTTTCCTCATAATGTTTTATAACTTTGGCCACATATTGTTCCACTAGATACAGGGCATGAAATTCCTGCCCATGCTTTCCAATTGAGAAGCTTATTTTATCAGCTAGGCTGTAATTGAAAGAATGGGAGGGGAAAAAAATAAAAAAGAAAGCACAAAGCCTACTGCACTGAAAAGGGAAGTCAAGGCAGGAGAGTTATGGAGTGCTCTTACAACTGATTTGATCAGAACTTGTTTGTCTTCTCTTAGTACAGGCATGGTTTCATTGCAAAAGTACCACTCCAGTTCTGCAGCTTGCTTGGGCGTAGCAGGTCACAGACATCATCCTGTATGCAGCCTGCATACAGGCCTTGCTTGTATGGCGAAGTGCTCCAGGGAAAGTGCCAGTGCTGTGCTAAGAGTTTGGAGTTTCAGGCTCCCCATGTTCTGTTTCTTTTTCGGATGTGTCTGTTCCTTGCTCCACCTGCAGTGCTTTCCTGCTGGCGCTGACATCAGCAAGTGCTGGCAAATGTCTAGAAGAAACAGAAAACATTTAAAGCCTCTGAGCACACAGATTTTGTGACTAGTGTAATACCGGATTCATCGTAATTTTTCTTTATCTTTGGGTCAAAATGATAAATTACTTTTGGGAATAATATGCATTTCTAAAGCATTTCACTCTGTATGCCAGTTTCAGACAGATGGTGGCATTTGCCTTCATTGTACTTCTAATTTTTCTAAGGAGTTGACTACTCAAGTAAAAAAGTCAAAACAATTACAGTGGGCTTGGGGCAGAATTTTTCTCACAAAAGAACATACCTGAAATCTCCTCACATATTGTTTATTTAGAAGAAATATGTATATGAATAAAGAAGTGCTTATGCTTTTAACTGTATCAAATCAGCATTACCATCACAATAGAGATCCCCACAGAAAAAAGCCTTTTTTTAAAGCAAATGCTTTTTCAGCAATGGTATGAGCAATATACTAGCACAGAATAAGTTTGCCAGGATTTCGGACTGTGATAGCCCCTCAAGGTTGTAAACTCAGTGGATGTATTTTTCTCTTCATACCTAATGTGTTGGAACCCTGCTGGAGGCAGTTGAAGTGATGAAAAATTTTAGCACTAAGCTTGCAGAATAATCTTTCCCTTCCTCCCAGGGATGTGAGCCTGTGGGAAGGAATAGTAAGATGCACCATACCTGTTGTAGCCTTAAGACTGCAATTGGAAAATGACTTGTTGCTGTGTGAGCTTTGTCCCCTCTGCACTTGAAAACACACGTGCCTCATGTCTGAGGAAATGGCAGGAGGACACACTCGTGTGAGAGGTGCCGGTCAGGTGAGGATCACACTTACGGCCAGAGATGTGCTGAACATCCCAAGTGCTGGTGGAAACCACAGCATGGAGGTGTACGAAGAGATGCCAGGGGGACAGAGTCTCCATAGGCACATGACAAACTTAAACATGGGCCTTGTGACTTCCAGTCTGATGTTTCAACAACTCACTTGTGGTGCTTCATTAGGCTATCACCTATGTTCGGGTAGCATCTGTACCTTATTGCAATATTTTTGTTGTCACTCTCATTATGATCTGCTAGAACAAGGAGGCTGTGGGTACCAGGGTTATTGCATAGTACACAATCCTTAAACCACTGGAAATACCATGATATCAAAAGACATTTATCCAGCATTTCAGTTCAATAGTTTATAACCTGTGCCCACTCAACTGTGAGCTGTATTATCTATATTGCTTCCTTGCCCTTGCAGCCATGCAATAGTCATGAGGAAAGTTACAGCCTGAACTCTTGTTTGATTAACATTTTTATGGCATCTGCACTATTCCTTGTGTTCAGATTATTTGTGCTAGTTGGTCTGAGTCTAACTTAATTAAATACTGCAAAAATAACATGAATCTCAATGAGCATGACATACAGACTTGTTATCGCAGTATCCATCTTAGTGGTATCTTCCATTGGAAACCAACCTAATCTAATCTCTGACACATTTTCCCAATTACAGTTCCTGCAGTGATTCCAGAAGACTGCTGCAGGAACAGATAAATTCTCTAGGCACAAATCTGTCTTTCTCTCACCAGCTATTGGGCTGATGCCTGGTGTTTCTTCTGGTGCATTTGACTCAAAAAAAAGTTCAAAAATTTTGTTCTCCCACTTAGGAATTGTCCAAGGAGAGAATTCGAGTGAGCAATTTAGGATCTGCACAAAAATACATTGGATAGGATGGGATATGTATATATGTGTGTGTGTATATATATATGTACGTATATATATATATATGTACAGTTCATTTTAACCCCAGAACCCTTTACTCTGCTGAGAAGGGCTGCTACTTGAAAAGTAGTTCTGTGCTGCAGCACTGGGGATTTGTTTCCCTCTCTGTTATGCTGCTTTGACAGACAATCTTAATGAACCTGTTTCAAGTTTCTTCAGACCAGCTTCTCTGCTGTCTCCATGTCCTTCATCGGTACTCAACGTATATAAATAATGTGGCAGAGGAGAGGGGCAGGCGCACGCTGCATTGGTGTCCCTAAAGACATTCTCCAAAACATACTCCTTTTGCTCCAGGATAGTGCTGTCCGTCAGTCACATAGAGCTGCAGGGGCTTTGACAAACCCAGTTAACTAAGGAAGGCTCCTTAGCACTCCTGGGGCAGCACACAGACTAGCTATTGCAGACCCAGTTTCCATGAGCTACCCTTGTTGATCCAGACACATCAGCTCGTGTGTTTATTTTAAGTTTCAGACAGCACAGGTTCTGATGAGGCCTTAGTGCAGGAGACTCGGAGAGGTCTGTTACAGCTGATATCTTTGTTCATGACACTGGTCACATGCCAAGTATTAGAGCTTGCACATGTCCTAACGCAATCCACAGATGGAATTTTGCAGTGTCAATACCTTGTTTTGCTACCATTTGAACTGATGGATTAGCCCGTAAGTATGACAAATCTCAAAAATCTGCTATCAGCATTGAAAAGATTGCCCTAATCAGGGAGCTCACCTGGAATAAGTGTGCTGAATTACTGCGAGAGCAAAGTGTCACTGAGAGACCACATATGGAAGGCAGTAGCCGTGTTTTGGAAGGAGTGCTTGAAAGGAAAGTGCTCCAACGCCTCTAGTCTGGGGCATCCTGGATCAGGAATTGATGTAGGCCGGTAAAATGTTTGCTCACCCTTAACTGCCGAATGCTGGCAGGATGCTCGCTGCGGATCCCGGAGGGTTGGGGAAGGCTGAGGAGCCGGAGGTGTCTGCAGGACGGAGATGCCATCTAG
>NW_010236868.1:0-5564 GCF_000690775.1 Eurypyga helias
TGGATGTAGGCCTAGAGGGAAGGGAGAAGCGGGTGTGTGGGGTGTAGGGGAGGTATGTGTGGGTGAAAACGGGGAGGTGTGTGGGTCTGGACTGTGCTAGGGAGAAGGTGGGCTTGTCTTAAGGCAGGATTGTGTGGGATATAGGGGACTTAGGCGGGGCAGAGATGGAATGGAAGTGGGGAAGGCTTGATTGAGTTGGAGTCCAGGATCTGGGATCTCATCCCTACACCCTGAGGGGGAATTTTGGGCAGCCTCGGGGACAAGTTAAGCATCCAAGTGCTCCCTGCCCTCTTGGTCAGGCTCTGTGCTGAGCACCAGCTGGTGTTCACATCCACTGCTGTTCCCACTTGGCTGCTCAAAGATACTGAGGCTGAGCATACCCAAACCGAGTGGCTGACTTCGTGTTTCTGTGTAATTCTGGAAGCTGTAGCAAATTCCGCAGTTTCTAAGGTGCTGCCGTGCAGGTCATGAGGTGGTTACAAGAACTACCAGTAACTCAAGAAAGTCAAGCTCAAATAGTTGTTCAGATGGATCAAAAAGCACTGACAGCAGGCTTTGAGCAATGACAGCATTTAATCTTTTATGGGTTTTGGTGTTTAGCATGTGCCTATTTTTGCTGAGTTTACTGATGGTCCTGCATTTTTGTAACATTTGGTTGGTATAGGCAAATTTTAGTTTGGATCTCAGAAGGGAAGTCTTTGGTTTGAACAACATGCTGTCTTGGTCTCACTGGCCATACTGTGGGAATTTAGGTGTGTTCTCACTGGGGAATTTAGGTGTGTTCTATTAAAACCCAACTTTTATAATTCAACTCTTATTATTTTAACAAATATTTTTAATAACAAATCACTAAAGTAATTCTTATGTTTTTTCCAGTGTTATACTTCCCCTACCAGAGAATGTGAAAGAATATTTGCTCGATGATGGAACACTTGTGGTTTCTGGAAGGTAAAGATTGTTTTTCCCCAACCCTTCAAGTATTAGTATTACTTTATATTCACAGTGCTACTTCATATGCACATAATATATTTTGCATAAATTTGACCAGTCTTGCTGCAGGAAACCTCAGACTGTGTGAACATATGAATGGGCTGACTGTTGCTGTTTGTAAAACCTGACTTGCTGGTGCCTGATGCAGATCCTAAAATCCATTTAATACACTTCATTCTAGATGAAGTCGGGCCAGTACTTTAATTTTTTTTTTCTTCGCTTTTCCTTGCAGCATCTATCAGTCTCTCAGGTTTCAGTGCAGGGCCTGCTGGGTTGTCTTTGGTGGCTTTGATATGGTTAGCTCCAGTTCAGCAGCTTGAGCTGTGCCACACCATTCACATGCCTGCAGCCTTTTCCAGGGGTGAAGTGACATTACCTGAGTTTAATTCTCAGCAAGATAAGCTATATATAAAATCTTAGTAATTACTGAGTTTGTATAACCATTTGCAAACATACAATCCATCCGTATGGCAAGGCTGAATGTCCTGTATGTATACCTGTGCCAAGATTTTGTAAGGAGAAGAATGAGGTGGATAGATAGGAGAAACAGTTGCTAAGAAGCCAGACGTTGTTCTTTGTTTCCTGCTTAGAATCTCATTGCATGACTTCCTTGTAAAATGATTATTGCATGCATACATCTTGTTAATGTTCAGACTTGGAAATTGGTCCACACTCTATCATTTCCTAACTGGTAGTTTGCCTCTCACAGAGCAACTGATTGGGCTGTGAGTGTAAGTGAGCTATGTTTCATTTCTCAGGAATCAATTTATATAAAACTGAAGCTGTTTAAACACCTTGTAAAGATGAAAGGTGGTGGTGAGTTGATCTTGGCTGGAGGCCAGGTGCCCACCAAAGCTGCTCTGTCACTCCTCTCCTCAGCTGGGCAGGGGAGAGAAAATAAAAGGACTGGCTCGTGGGTCGAGAAAAGGGCAAGGAGGAATCACTCAGCAATTACTGTCACAGGCAAAACAGACTTGACTTAAGGAAATTAGTTTAATTTATTGCCAATCAAATCAGAGTAGGATAATGAGAGATAAAACTAGATCTTAAAAACCTTCCGCCTACCTTTCCCTCCTTCCAAGGCTCAGCTTTGCTCCCCATTTCTCTATCTCCTCCCCCCAAGTGGTGCACGGGGATGGGGAAAGGAGGATGCAGTCAGTCCATCACACGTCTCTGCTACTCCTTCCTCCTCAGTGGAGGATCCTCACACTTTGCCCCTGCTCCAGTGTGGTGTCCCTCCCACAGGAGACAGTCCTCCATGAACTTCACCAATGTGCAACCCTTCCCATGGGTTGCAGTTCTTCACAAACTGCTTCAGCGTGAGTCCCCCCACGGGATGCCGTCCTTCAGGAGCAGCCTGCTCCAGCCTTGGTTCCCCTGGGGTCACAAGTCCTGCCAGCAAACCTGCTCCGGCATGGGGTCCTCTCTCCACAGAACCACAGATTCTGCCAGGAGCCTGCTACACTGCAGGCTTCCCATGAGGTCACAACCTCCTTCAGGCTCCCACCAGCTCCAGTGTGGGGTCTTCCACGGGATACAGGTGGATCTTTGCCACACCGTGACCCTCCTTGGCTGCAGGGCACAGCCAGCTTCACCATGGTCTGCACCACTGGCTACTGAGGAATCTCTGCTCCAGTGTCTGAAGCACCTTCTCCCTCTCTTTCTCCACTGATCTCGGTGTCCGTAGAGTTGTTGCTCTCATATCTTGCTCTCTGTGGCTGTGCAGTTTTTTTTCTCTCCCCCTGAACATGTTATCCCAGAGGTGCTACCACTGTTGCTGAAGGGCTTGGCCTTGGCCAGTGCTGGGCCCATCTTGGAGCTGTTGGCATTGGCTCTGTTGAACACAGGGGAAGTTTCTAGCAGCTTCTCACAGAAGCCACCCCTGTAGCTTGGATAAGACGTAATATTGTCAGCTGCTCCTGCAGAGTTGTGCAACTTGCTTAGCAGCAGCCATTTGTTTTTTAATCGGTCTTTAGAAAAGCTGAAACTGAGGGTTTAACTTCACAGCTGTGTTATAGAATTTCTTCTCTCTTCAGTGGGATAATGGACAGCTGTGTAATTGACTTAAATTACATTTTTGAAGATGTTTCCTATTTATAATCCCTTTTAGAAACAAATTTTCCTTTTAGTTGAACTTTCTTAGCTAGAAGTAAATGTGATCTTCTTGCAGTTGAGGCTAAGGTCGCTTCTAATCCTCAGTGAACCAGTATCTGACCTCTAGATCTCAAAAACTGAATTGTAAGTTTGTGCTTCTGTGAGAGTACCCAAAGTGTTTTGGGTAGGGCCCAAGTCTAATGCCAGGGTGTTCGGTCTTCACTTTTCTGCATTGGCTTGCTCTAATTTTTGTCTGCCAGGACTTTTGAGGCTTAATCTTCTTACGAAAACATTTTGAGATCAACAGGTGGTAGGTGCTGTGGAAATGTGAATCATGTGGTCAGGTCAAACTCCAGTGCTTAATTTTTTTTCTTGCTGATGTTTTGTTTCAGAGAAGATCCACCAAGTCATGCTCAGGAGGGGAGCGACGATGGAGAGGAAATACAGGTCAGTATAAAATGAAGCTTGATGTGGAGTCTCTTGAGAAAAATATGCATGTGTGTGCATGATTTGTAGGTGAGGAGAGTACTTGTGATCATGTGGTAATTGCCTTGAAAAACTTGAAACTATCAGTATTTATCGTATGACATCAAGGAATGTTTAAAATGTTTCTATGCTTTTTCACAGAATACTTTTCTGTTTTTTTATTTCTTGATACTTGCATTTGTAATACTGGGTAGGGAATATTGGAGGATGTTGGAATTGAACTTAATGCTGTTTCATGCCCTGAAAAATTAGGAGGAGGAGTATCTTTGGAGGGGTTATTTCAACAAACACTGAAAGTTTCTGAGGCTGTGATAGCTCCGAAGGATATTCTAGAGGAAAAACGCGGAAAAACGTTGTAAGTGCAAGGTGATGGGAGGTACAAAAGGGAGATGAAAATATGAAATTGAACTGAAATGATGAACTGTAAGTGAAACTAATGAATTGTGGGTCTGAGGATGGCGGTGCTGGAGCTGGATACAAGCTTTATACAGGGAAGAGTGTTGAGTTCTGAAAAGTCTAAGTTCGTGATATAAATCACAATTAAAATATACAGATGTTTTATCCATAAAAAACACGGATAAAATGCTTTCTTTAGCATAGCATTTTCTTTAGCATAGTACTTCTGCTGAATATACAATATTTTTCCTGTCTTAATTTAGAGCCGTAATTATTGGAGGATGCTGCTGTTAT
Organism: Eurypyga helias; assembly: GCF_000690775.1. Lineage (NCBI taxonomy): Eukaryota > Metazoa > Chordata > Aves > Eurypygiformes > Eurypygidae > Eurypyga > Eurypyga helias. The sequence goes on from NW_010236868.1 coordinate 4,261, forward strand.
GCTGCAGGAGCTCCAGGGCAATGATTTGATATACATGTTGTAGGAAGCCATATGGATTCTGATGTTCTCATAGGTTATAAAGGATGTTTCAGGAAATCAGTGACATTTTATTGATTCTTATTTTTAACAGTGGTCGGATGACGAGAATACTACAACGCTTAAGGTAAGGTCCTGCAATAGCCTGGCATGTGGGTTTGTCAGCTCTATCCTTTCTGCAGCCTTGTGGTACAAACTTGTTGCCAGTTAGAGTGATCTGTTGCTGTATTGACCGTTTTTCAGACTGTTCTATATGGGTGGCAGTGTAGATGTCTGTAACTTTAAAAAAGTTTTGCTGGCTTAATTTTATTTAACTAAAAATAAAACACTTTTCTTCATTCCCAACAATCACACACTTGTTAGACTGTAGGAAATGAACTGAAGTACGGAACTAAATATAGCTGTCTTTCATTTTCACCACTTTGAATATCTCCCAATTACTTAATCAGACTGGATGCAGAAGAAATGAAGCCCCCGCAGCTCAGTTTTCACAGCTCTTCTTATACTTGTGCCATCATTTCCTCCTAAGTACGTTTCTTTATCATCTTTTTTTCCCTTTTCCTGTCTTTATGTTCTCCTTGCACAGTTCCCGTCTTAGGATCATGGTGGATACAAACCAAGCTTTCTTGATCATTTTTTTACGTCTTTTTTGAAACTTGCTGTTGCCCTGTCACTGTCAGAGCTACTCATGCCACTTGTCTGCTATTGATACTGTTACTTCAATCCTATGAGCTCCCTAATGCTCAACGTAGTGTTGGATCGCTCACATTGGATTAGGTTCAGTATAAACACAGCTGTATGCTAGCACAGAATTTATAGCATAGGCTTTAAAACTAATGCATGCCAAATTTGCACACACTGATAGCTTCAGTTCAGATATCTAAGCTTTGATAAAGTAGATGCCTTAGATTGTAAATTATTCAGAACAAGGATTTTGGTATCCGTCTTATCTTTTGTGAAGCTCATGTTAATGTTGCTAAAGAAATTAATATTGGACTTTGGAACCAGTTTTCATTTTAGTGTGCTACACAGTGAGGAAATACATAATCAAGTGGTATGATACTGTCTTTGTTTAACTCTGGCTAGCGAAATACCACGAAGCTGCTCTCACAAATCCCCCTCCCCTCCTCCAGTGGAGGGGAAGAATTGGAGGAAAAAGAAATAAGGAAGCTCGTAACATTGAAATAAGAACTATTTACTAATTGAATCTAAATTAATATATACAAGTATTACTAGTAATAGGAAATAAAACATAGGATGCAATATGA
>NW_010236869.1:0-386 GCF_000690775.1 Eurypyga helias
GGCTTCGCTGTGACGTCAGGCCCAGATGTGTTCCCAGGCCACGCCCCCGCAGGGGTCCGGGCGACTCCGAGGAGCGATAACGGGGAAAGCTTATTCTACTGTCACAACGCAATGGAAGGGCTGGGGAAACCGCATCTTCATTTTATTGCCTTCCCGAAAAAACAGCCTTAATTCATACTCCAAGCAACAAGCTGCCAGTGCCAGGACCTATCTGCTCTTCTTTTTCTCTTCCATTGGACTTCCAGTGCTTTTTGATTTAGGGACAAGCTGGGTGTGATCGTCATGAACAAAGTGTGTTTTTGATGGCTGCTGCATCAGCCTTTACTTCTACAAAGAGATCCTAAGAAATAAGGGAAAAGTCTGCTCGCACAGTCATTTTTAAAAGG
>NW_010236869.1:413-21366 GCF_000690775.1 Eurypyga helias
TTTCCTCTTCTGTTTGGATTTCTTTTTAAACTTAGGAAATATGGCAACAGCAGCATATGTGGATCATTTTGCAGCAGAGTGCCTTGTTTCTATGTCCAATCGTGCTATAATCCACAGTCCCAAAGGGGAGCCTGATCCTCAACCTGATGCAGCAACACCTCCTTCATCAAACGGAGAAGATAAGCAGGAAGTCAGAGAAACCGGGAAAGACAATGGATCATCATTACTTGTGGTAGCTAGCATTTTAGCAGATTTGAACCAGCATGTCCCAAACTCACCTGCTCTAAGGATGGAAAAAGCAGAGACCTTTGATATCACAGAACAAATACACATTTCTATTGCTCCTAAGGAGTTTGGGGAAGAAAGTGTGTCTTCGGCTGGTAAGCGTGGAGGAGGAAGAGCAGCCACACCTACTAGCCTGGCTGCAGTAACTGAGCCAAGCCCCAGACAAAAGAACAAACGCACGAGAAGCTGGACTGACCCTGGATCACCCCAGAAAAAGCACAAATGCCACTATGTGGGGTGTGAAAAAGTTTATGGCAAATCTTCCCATCTTAAAGCTCATCTAAGGACCCACACAGGTTAGTTACAATCCAGCCAGAGATTTATTTGTTACAGCTTGGTAATTAAAATGAATGTGGAAAAACCAAACCCAAACAAACTTGTATTTGGCCACCATTATGGTTTCACCTCTCAGAACTCAAGCTCGGGAAAACCAAACAACAAAAAAATATCTCTGGGAATTAACCTTTACTGGGCATAGATTCAAAGCTCATGTTGCCCTTATTTTATTACTTAATGTCACAGGGAATGGCATGTGGGTCATCTGTGTGGATTGTACCAAGCTGTAATTTTTAGCTGCTAGCCTTCTTGTTCGGTGCATTTTCTACTTCCCTTTCCAGTGTTTCTTACCCTCCCCCATCTACTTTTTCCTACCCCATTCTCCTGTCACTATGTTTATACCAGCTTATTACTTCCCAGGCAAGCATCAATACTCTTGATCTTTTAAAATTAAATGTTCTAGAGGCACCTGAATGATTGTGTGTCTCTAGCAGACACTTACATGAAAGCTAGAGGAGGCAGAAAGGCAGTTGAGAGGCTGAATATGAGTCACAAGGAGACATTTATGCTAAGCGTAGAGAGAGGAGGCATAGGCAGTCTCAAAAAACTCTATTGACAGCTAGGTAAAACTGATTTAAAAACCAAAAAAACCAACATCTGAATGCAAAACACTTACTTGTTCTGATCAGTGTTTACTTCTTGGTGAAAACTTACCTGACCTCTATTTGTTGCTAATGTAATTTATGACACACACATTGAAGAAGTGGAAGTCTTGAAAGTTATGTGCGCTGGAAGTATTAGGAGGGCCATCTTGAAACAGGCTCCATGACTTGCCAGACCTCGTGCCTCCGTCTGGTGCTGGGGAACAGGAAGGCTTCCAGTCAGTCTGGGTGCACCAAAAATTGAGGAGACAGATCTGCGCTGAAAGCACGGATCACAACGCATATGGTGAGGCACCACACCGACTAGAACAGGCCCGTGCAAGCTGTTCCACTGAGTAATCTCAGACAACAAATCAGTTTACAAAGATCTATGGTCAGTTCACTTGTAAAGAGCATTAAGAGAAAGATTGTCAGAACTAAACATGACCTACTGACTCTTGAACAGTTTTAGCTCAGAGGTGGCAGCCGCACCCACCCCTGCCGTACCTCTTCAGTGTGCCTTCAGCTGTTCCTGCTGCCTTCCCGAGATAAAGCAAGAGCCCTTCTTCATCGAGGGCATGTTTTGCTCTCCGTGGGAGAGAAGAAAGCCCCATCGAGTTTGAGCATACGGATGGACAATTCCCTGTGTGCACAGCCAAAGGAACAGCATGTTCCTGGCACCTCAGGCAGCCTGTCCTGCTTTGCACTATGTAACTGCTCTTTGCCTCCTTAGGAGTTGTGCAGAAAAGGTGCTTGGCTTCTAGGGAATTGCCTCCATTTACTTTTCAGTTCATTTGCTTATTTCTGGCATTTGCCGTTGTCCTAAAAGTGAAAGATAAATGTAGCAGTATTTCTGGGCTCCCAAACCAACTAGAGACCAAGAAGGGGAACTCCTGCCCCTGATAAAGAGAGGAGGGCTGGGCATGCCCGCCCTGCGGCGAGAGGAGAGGGAGGGCAGGGCCGGCGGGGAGCCGGCGGCTCCGGGCTGCCGGCTGAGCGGAGTCATTCGGGGACGCTGGCTTGCTTCCAAGTTCTCTCTTTCTCTCTCTTTTTTTTTTTTTTTAAATTTAACTCTTCATTTCCTGTGGGGTTTTTTTTTTCCAGATCTGTAGGGCTAATTGGTTATTGCTGTAGCTAAAGGCACTGAGAGAAGTGAGCGCGTGTGTGTCCGAGAGCTACAAGAAAAGCAGGGAAGGGACTGGTTTTGCCCTGGGAGTGGCAGGACCCTCGAGGACTACAGCTTCTTTGTTTTCTTGTGTCTCCAGTGTCTGTGTGGGAAGCTTTAAACAAAGCTGCCAAGTTTCCCTCCTCACTGGCAACAGATCTGTTTCTGTTTGGACTGAGTTTAAAACAGGTTTAAATGCCTCTTGCAGAATGTTTACTAAGGTGTTTGGATTTTTTTCTTTCTTTAAAAAAAATTGTGACAGTCTTGAAGGAAGTTGATAGGACACTAGGAGTTAAGCTAATTGAACAAGCAATGACTTCCAGGACTGGCAAATGTTTGTTTTTACAAAACACATAGTGGGTTTTACTGATTCAGAACAAGGGGTTTGGGTCTTCTCTGTTTTCCAGTGGTCCTGAACCAGTTAAGTAACATGTACACGTCAGTCTGCACATCTGTCAAATGGGTAGGGTGATGGCTATCCACCTCACCAAACAGTGGTGAAAGTACTCCCAAGTACCCATGCAAGGTGCTTTAAACAGCTACCCCACTAACTCCCAAACTTGTTTACTAAGGAACAATCAAAACCTTCTGCTATGAAGTGGAATTTTTTCTGTGTGCTGTATGACCAGATGAGCTGGTATTTAGGGGTGAACTGAAGGCTAGGAACAGTACTGCAGGCTAGAAGATACTGATGATAGCACTAGAGATATTTGAATAGTGCAGTTTATGACCTGTTTTAGAACCTTGCTTGTCCTTGTTAGTTTCTGAGCACAGTAGCTAAGGGCTTTGCTCTTCATGCTTGGAGGAAGGATAGTCTAGATCCTTGAGCTTGTAGTGGGACAGAGATACAGAGCCTTCCAAGTACTGTTGGGTCAAATCCAGCACACATTGGTAGGGACTGAAAGCTGCTACTGTTTTCCAGCCATTTGGTGCCCCGTGTGAAATCCTTCCAATAGGTATAGCCAGATTTGAGCACTCAAATGTCCAAAGCAAAAGCCAAAGTGCAGAGGATGCTAATTATCCTATTTAAAGCAGAACAAGATGCAACAACTAAGGAAGCAGCATCTGCCTTTTGTCCTTGGGCCCTTGCTCCAAGTACAGTGTTTTAGAATGAAGTTCTCTGTTAGAACATAATGTGCTAGAGCAATACATAGTTTCTTGTGTTTGGTGCATTAGCAGTTAAGCTATCTCAGACTTCTGAATGCTTCATCTTTATTAAATTGCCAAACCCTTGAACCAGACAGAAAACATTAGTCACCAAAATCCTTGCCCTTCTCTCCACCAGCTTTCAAACCCTTCCCCTCCCCCTAGGTTCTTTTCATGTTTATGTTTTCCACCCTACTCTCTCACTGGATGTCCTGGAGTTCAACATGATCATCAGCCACAAAGCCCTTGAAGTTTTAATATTTACCAGAAGGTTATATTTAGTGTCAGTGGGTAGATGTCAAGTCCAAATTCTTTTCCACCGAGGTTCCTGTGGACTTAAGCAGCTGTGTTGTGATACACAGCAGCAGCAATTTGTTCCAGGCTATATTCATCCCATTGATACAAAAATTTCACTGGCATACCAGTTTAAAAAAAAAAAAAAAATCTTCTTTACTCCTGACAAAATTCTTAAACACAAAGGACTTTCAGAAAATCAGATAACTATTTACATGACAAGGTGATTCTTCCTCTAAACTGGTTTTCAGCATAAGCTAAGGATATGTGGGCACCAGTCTCAGTCAGTCTTACAATGATAAGAGTCTTGCAGTGAAGCAAACTTGGGGGCCAAGTGGCTTAACAGTGGGTCATTTCTGCTATTGCTAAACTAATTGCCTTCTGTATGTCTGTCAGGGCACAGGAAGAAAAGAGGGCTGTCTGAATTATATTACTCTTGCTCATAGATGTCAGGTTAGGACTCATTCAAGAGAAAGTGGTCAAGACCTTTGTTAGCCTCTAGCTGGTAGAACGAGCGTGGGCAGCTATGTATTCCACCTGCTTAACCTTGTAGTTATGGAAGATATGTTATTTAGTGTCCATTTTTCTTTCTAGTCTTTATTAGTGAAATATTAGCTGAATTGAAATAGGTGGAAAAGACTGACTCATTTCCATTCACATACATTAAATTTCTATAATCACATTTTTGAGGACAACACTAATGAACCCATATGAAAAAAAAGTTACTTTTTTAACTTATGTACCCTTTTTTCTCCTCAATTACTATTCCTTGTTTCCCTAAGCAAAATTTTTCTGATGGCTTTGTAACTGGGGCATGTGAAAATGGAGAAATTCATGTGGTATTTGAAAGCAATCTAAGAAATAATGCAATCTGACCTCACTGTGACAACAAACTAGAGTAGTATTTGGCCTGTGTTTAGGTTGGTAAAGAGGCCTTTATATAGAGTCTGGGTAATAAGTTTTAAACAGGAGGTTGGTTTTGACTTCCAGTTCTAGAATGTCTAATTTGCTCTGACTACATTAATTCAAAAACACAGCAGAAAAGCATAACTTCTTTGAAGTTCATTTGAATCAAGATGCTAGCTGCGTGTGAAGAAATTTATGTAATGAGAAGCAAGTTCACGTGTCAGTGAAATAAACTTTATCTTCCTGGCAGTTTTTCTTCCTAGCACCTGGCAGTTTCCCAAGACTTAACTGGTTAGGTAGAAAACGTGCACTAGACTTAGCTTTGGTTTCCTTTAGCTTGCCTGGAGGCACAAAGTGACTCTAGAAGGGGTACGTATGCGTGTGTGTGGCAAGCGGGCAGTGTTTGTGAAAACCCAAGCCTTTGCAGGAGATGATTTTAAGAGGAGAAACTTAAACTCCTCCTGTGCTACTCCAGAGAACAGAGCAAACCAGGACTGCAGATTGCTCTTGTGTAGAGGAAGATACAAGAGGGTACTACTCGTTCAGTCCACCCTCTGAGCTGCTAATTGGGCTGTGCTGGATGCCAGGACTGAGTGCAAAGGTGTGCTTCTGAACAGGATATCAAAGGAAATTGGAAAGGCCTTTCTCCCATGCTGATTTCCCACAAGTGAGAGTACAGATTAAGCGAATCTGTAGGTTGCTCAGCCATTTCAATTTTAGTGGGTTAATCCAGGCTAGATGTTTTTGACTTTTTATGTTAAAAGTTAGAAACATCTAGCTGGCTTTGCATGCCTAACTCGCTGTCATTACCATACAGCTCGATTATTGAAAAGCTCCAGGGTGCTTCTGTGCTGTTTTGTACCATAATGCTCTTCTACTGACTTCCACCTCCTCTCTTTACTGCTGAGTGCATCAAAATCTTTTCTCTAAGGTTTTTCTCTGAGATGGGCTGAAGTGGTAGCTTCAGAACAACTTCAAATGCCAGTCTTGTGAAACAGTTGTCTTTCCAGCCTGAGCAATAAGCATTCTTTCTCAGTGTTAAAGAGTTCAGCAGCCTGCTCCTGCGTTTTTCTGAAAACTGATATTCTTAAGCATCTTTTAATATGCCTGTATTTTAAAAGACAGTACAAAACTGTAAAACATTGTTTTTGTTCACTCTGAAAGAGCTCTGCAGCTCCTTTCTTACTTCCTCTAAGAAAATTTTGACACATTAAAAATATGAGTCTGTTGAAAACATCACTTACAGCCCTGCCTAAGCCCTCACTCTAACTAACAAGCAATTCCAAAGAATGAAGTTATTAGTTAAAAGTATTGATTCTAAGTCTAGATCAAACAGTCTATGTTAATCGAAGATTACAAAGAAACAGTAGATATGCTGTAAGTCTCTTAATGTTAAAATCTTTGAAATCAGCACAGGACATAAATTCCTTAAAAGACTAAGCAAGTTTTAAAACTTACATTTTTCAGAAGCAGCTCAAGTCAAGAAGTAAAGCAAAATTACTCCTCCTCAGTCCTTTTACCTGATTGGTTCAGGATTGAATAATAGGATTCAGTTAATTCAGCTGCAGAAGAGTTAGGGTTAAATTGTTTGGAGAATCCAATTGGCTGACAACTTATTTACCACACACTTGAGTAACATTAGCTACTAGAGAGAACTAAATCTCCTGATTGTTTTACAGGTTTTTCTGTGAAAGGTTTTTTTTTTCTCCCCAGTCTTTATGGAGATTAATTATGCAGAAGTCACAGAAATAAAGCTTCTGATATTTATTTTATCATAGGTATTATGATAATCAACAGAGTTTAGGTATTGTAGCTAAAAAGCCTTTAAAGCAAAACTGTACTTACCATAACTGTGATGGTCTACTATGAAAAATACTCTCTCTTCTTTTTCCCCCTTCACCATTGTCTTTGAAACAGGTATAATCAGCATAGCTAAATATTCTCTCTCCATAATTTTTTCCCACTTTTCCTCTGTTGGCTTTTGCTGAGGAAGGAGGGAAGAGGAAGATGATGACACTGTTTAGAAGACAAATGAGCATTGCTTTGAATTTGAGGGGGGACACATAGTTTTGTTGTGTTGCACTGAAACATGGTCCATAAATCAGGAAAAAAATACAGAAAGAAAATTATTCAATTTGTGTCTTCCACAACTCTTTGAAAATCACATTTTGCTGAGACCAAGACAGTTACTGAGGCAAGTCTAGCTCAGGCAGTGAGTTGCCATCCTGTGCAACCTGTGATTTTACTGTAGTCAAGCAGAGGATAATTAACAAAAAATATCACAACTACAGTATGGCTGCTGCAGTCAACATCATTCACAGAATACAGTGTTCAGGGACTGCCTTTTCTACAGGGTGAAAACTTTGGGTATCTAGTAGAAAATCAGAAACTTCAAGGAATTGTCTTTCCACAAACCATCTTCCTTTTAGCATGGAGGGTGGTTCCAGTGCGATGGGACCTATTAATATTGGAAGTGGTGAGAATGGATCACCTTCCAGTTGTCTTCCTCATCCTAGACACCCATAGCAGCCCTTCCTTCTCAGTAGCAAGACCTAACTCTTGCAGATACTCTGGAGTAAACCAGCAAACTATGTTTTTAATGAATGGACGATTGCAATTGATAGCTTTGTATGTATTAGAAATTAATCATAGCCTTATGGAAAAAGTGTTCTGAATGATCTACCTGTAGAAGATTTTTCTGCAGTAGCACCTATTTCTCTGCAGGACACTGCAGAGTATTTGTATGTGACGTGAGTTGTGCATAAACAAATCTTATGCTAAACTGGAGTTCTTTATGAAACAAACTCACTATTGGATGTCATCTGAAAAGCAGGCACCTTTAACCATTTAAAATACAACTGTTGCATTGTGTTACTGTCTGGCTGAACATGGTTATGGCACGTCCAAGAGCAGAAACCTGGAACTTGTTTACATTGGACATGTGGTTTCTAGTTCTGTTTTATAAGTTAAGCATGTTCCAACTTTCCCCCTGCCCCCTTCCAGTCTTGGATCAGCTGTTTGGAAGTCAGTGCTGACAGAGCCAAAAAAATACTGTGCTGTTCAAATTCGAGACAACCTTTGAAGGGTCCTTTCTGTAGAACTTCTATAGGTATACTTTTTCCCCTTTGTTACCCAGTTGGCTTTTATTAGGTAGATTCGCATGGGCAGTGAGATCATTATCTTGCTATGTTCAGTTTAACAATAGCTAGACAAAGTGGGTTATTTAAGTGCAGGCACTGAAGTCAGACACGCATATCCTGTATTTTTCAGGTCTTGCAGATTCAGCAGATCTTACAGGGCCTCCACTTAATATAAAAGAAAAGTTTTTTAAAGTTCAGATTGCCACCGTTGTAATTACTGGTAGAAGAACGACCTCAGAAGCTTTTTTGCAGCTCTAACATAAAAAGCATTTAGTAACCAGGAACTTGGCATGAGTCAAATAGTATTAAAGTAAGCATATCCTGAAATGACCTCTAGTGTAAGGAAGAGATTTTTTGTAATCAGTTACAGCACTTTTGTAGTGCTTTCAGGAATTATAGGCAAAATATTTGTGACTGGGCATCTGTGGACGTTGCAGTCAATAAAACTAGCTTAGATTTATTGCACACTGTATTTCTACCAGACTGCTCTCTGTTATTCAGTTCTAAGTTATATGAGTTTTTGGAATAGAAGGACTTGAAAAATTCACATGAGAGAGCATTGTGTCGCTGCTAGGAGTTTTGCAGCTTTCCATCTGCTTTGGTCCCACAGCCAGCTAGAGAATCCCTGGACAGCAAATACTCAAGCAGAATGGTATGCTGGTTATGCAGCCTTTACTGCCTTCAATGGTAGCTTTTAAAATTGGTCAGGGAGAGAGGCAGAAATGCTAACCACTTTGTTCCAGAGTAAGACCAGCTGAGGTACAGCAGCCAAAAAGGATGTACTGGGCTTTTTAAACTAAGCAGCTGTCAGTATTTCCACTAGAGGAACTTAAGTGGAGTCAGATGAGAAGGGTTAGAACATGACAGCCTAGCCCATCTTCAGATGTTTCCTGCAAAATTTTGCTGAAATGGTGAGCTATTTGTTAATAGATCAGAGAAATACTTGTTTTGCAATTTGAGGGTAAATAAATAAAATTACATTGCTACAAATTTACATACCTGTCTGGGGTTTTATAGACTACTGCGAATCCTCACGGTGCATATGGGGCTTTCCTGCATTCTTAATCTGGTAGTTTAGGATCCTGCTATAACAAATATGAATAGGGACACTGCTGAAGTCTCACTGAACCACAGACTAATTCTTGTTTTATATTGTAGGGGCTTGCTAAATTTAAATTTGAAATTTCTTTTAAATGCCAGCGGAAGGACTGCAGACTAGCATTAATACATGATTGTCTTGGCACTTTTGGTTGTTCTGGCAATATATTGATATATTTTCCAAGACCATTTGTGACTTGTGTGTAGCTTTCTTATGCATGCATGTAAAACTCTAATAGAGCACTGATAAGTCAATGGAAATTTCCATTTGGCATATATATGTCCATACAAGCAGTGCCAATAGAATGTTGGCAGATGGCTAGTTTTATGGAATAATAAATCCAGGGTGTATATCCAAAGTATGTTTTTAAATTCTCAGAACATAGACAAAACAAAACTGAATTTCTTTGATACCCCCAAGGATTACATCTTTGCCAGGATTCTCATTGATACATTTTTTCCCCTTTGTGCAGAGATGTACAGAATTTGCACCTTCCATTTCCCCCAACTTTCATCATTCTTGGAAACTAATGAATTCTTCTCACTGATGTTTAAAAATAGTCTTTCCCAGATTGTCAACGTGTGCACCAAATTCTAGTTTAAATAGAAATGTATCAGCAAAATTATGAGCAACCAGAAAAGCAAATGCTTTGGAATTTATAGATGCCCCAACATAGTATTATTAGCATAAATACACCTACAAGACATGGATCAAAAAGATCATTGTTTCAACAAATGGCTTAAAGATGTGGAATTTGGTCATGGGACAAAGTTATTCTATACCATGGGTTTAATAGATGCTATGATGTGGAATTAATAAAATCAGTTTTACTTCAAGCTATATGATATGAGAGGTAAGACTATCTCCAGCTAATAACCTATCCTTTGTTTAAAAAAAAAAAAAATCTGTCGCTGTCCCTAATGAGGAAACATATATATCATAAGATCACATATGGTGAACCCTAACTCTGATTCTGTCCCTCCTTCGCATGCTTTGAAGGGGGGAATAGGGCTGTTGTGACTAGGTAGATGAACTCAGCATTGCTCCAATAGTGGGACATGCTGCCTGGAGGGAGGATTCTCCCTCTCCCCACTATCTCCAGCTCTTACCTGGTCTGCAGAATAGCTGATACTGTTGAAAAAATAAGTTTTCAAATGACAGACAGGTGTGATAGCTGTCAGAGTTTGCAGAGGGCCTGAAACAGTAACTTTAAGAGAAGAAGTGTCTCAATTCAAACCAGTGAGTTTTAACAGATGCTGCTGAAGGTATTTTAGAGGTCTGGCCTCCATCTATGGTATTCAGAACCATTACTTTCTGGTCAGCTTCATCTATGGTATAGATCCAGCATAATCTGCAAACTCTTAAGTCCAGAGAACAACTGAAGAGAACTGTGATATTTACACCATTAAAATCTGTTTAAAAGCTTTGAAAGTAAAAGGAAACTGTACACATGTATCACAACTCCTCTGTAATCCTGGTATGATGACTTAGGAAAGACCTGTAGAAGCACAGATATATTAGTGGGACCCTAGCTGAGTTGTGGGAACACGGTGCTACTCACAGTTTATTCTACTATGGTTATATTCCAGAGCTTTCTTAACATCTCATCTGCAAGTGAGTTCAGATGTCCCGTAAGATTGGGGTAATTATCCATGCTGAAAGACTCTTTCACCATTTTCCTATATTTTCTTTCCAGCTTGAGTGAGTTTTGTTGTGTTGGCATCTCCTTTCAGTCTGTGGGACAGTATCATTAATGGCACCATCTCATTGACCAAATCAGACATGATTTCAGCCAGCATCTGTTGGAGCCTGGAGTTTAAATGTAGAAGTCTACTTTCTCGGGAGCTATTTTAATAAAAAGATTTCATTGGTAGCTTTCAGAGGATGAAATGGTCAGGCAGGTTACAATGTCCTCTTTGCTGTGCTCACTGAAATAACCAAATAATTGTGCAACAGCTTGCACAAATGTGTTACCATGAACCTTGTCCCAGACTTCTACAACTGAGAAACATTCAGATGAAATGTGTATAGGAACATGACTGTCAAATACCTTATATTGCCTACGGTGATAATTTATGAAGCTCTCATTATATAATGCAGAGAGAAAGCTGTAATGAGAAACAGCTTTTAAACACTACTTGTCAAAGTACAGATGTTCAGCACCAGCATCTTCGAAGCAAAGTTTCAGGCAGTCCCCAAAGGGATGTTCTTTTTTTAAAAACAAAAAAGAACAGAACATTTTGTCATTCTGTTTTTTCTTGCTCTAGCTTCAGTATATGGAATTGACCAATGTTCCTGGCAAGCAGTGGGGACTAAGTAAACATATCTTTTCTCTCCAAGTGTAAACTCTCACCTGACTCATACCACAAGATGATGGATGGTTTGGGGATATTGATTTTGAGAGACTTTTTTGGTAACACTGATTACTGGTGTAAAGCCATGTAGGACTCATCTGTTTTCTCTGCATTTCTGCATGTGATTTTTTTGAGCAGTGTTGCCTCTGGACAAAACATTATCACTGACCTTATCAAACCAAAATAATTTCCATAATGATATAATATTTTACATCTACATCTTTGACTTGATACTTTCTTTTTCTCTTCCCTATCACTTAAAATTAGATTTAATAGGCTGCTGTTAATTCCTTGAACTTTTAGTGTCCTATAACATATAAAAGTCATAGTTGGCTCTTTCACTATGCTTGATAGGTTAATAAGAAAGATTTGAGTACTTTCCACCCTCTCTGTCTAACACCAAACTAATTTCTCCGTGAAAGAATCCTTGTCTTCTTTTGTCTTTATCTTGACTGGTGTTCTTATACACTGTTTAAAGAACATAATTCAATTTTTGTATGTAATAGACCCTTTTGGATGTACAAATCACTAGATTTTTTTTGTGCCAAAAATTACTGAGATTTTTCTTTTTTCACTGAGAATCTAATAGGTTTCAAAAAAGGGGCTGAGAGAATGCTATCTGGCTGGTGCTTTGCTTTTGTAATGAATTCTTGGAAAAGCAGCTATACTTCTGAGTATATATCATCAGTATCCTGCTTTGTGCTAAGGTTAGCACTTGTGGGTGAGTTACAGAGTAATTATTTTTGAAAAGCATATGACACCTCTGCTGAACTTCTGTGGGTAAGTTTACTGAAAGTTTGTTTCCATGAGCTAGCTCTGGTCTTGTGTATAGTGCACCCTTGGACACAGCCAAGTTACACTTTACATTTCTGTGTTATACATATACACCATAAGCTAGATATGACCACTGTTGTTTGCCAGAGACAAACTCATTTGGTGAAAGCATCGTTTTTTGGTCTTAAAATGAAAATTGCTTTCTTGGATGTTTAGATGAAAGGAACTGATGTGACTGATACACTTCATAGTTTCTTCTTTGTATGTTTTGGAGGAACAGAGCTCCACTCATTGGCAAAGAAATCCAAGTTACCATGTAACTGTTCTCTGAACTAGGTAATTGTAAAGAGGCTGTAACATTCTCCTGGGTGCTTTGCAAGTTCTGCGGTATTCTCTTTATGAAGAAGCGATTGTGCTAGCACACTTCTTATTTGAGTGCATTCATTGTAGTTTGGAGGACAAACACAGTAGGAACAGTAACTTCCACTGCACAACTATTTTTCACTTGGAAATCAGACGGCCTTTAGGTTTTTCAAAAAAACATAACAGTCCTAAGTTCCTAAGTCAAGCTTGTGTGTGACTCTTCTGATAATACAACCCAGTTGCAGCTCCTTACAGTCTGTACAGAACTCCTCTGTACACACAGTAATTTCACAGCAGTAATCAATGAATAATCAACCCTAACCCTTCCAGCTTCTGTGAAACTTTCTCTGTGGATATTCCTTGTGTCCAGTTCCTTCTCTCATATATTAAGGCATGGGAACAGTCCCTAGCTTCCCCACCCAGAGTGAATTTATTCTCTTAACAGCATTTACAGCCTTGAGTAATACAACAAAGGGGTTACACTGAAAAGCTGATTTACGAATGTATGTCTGTGAGCATGCAGACAGCATTGTGTGTACAACTTCAGAGTGCTGAGGTTATGTATCTTCTGCAAAATATGGTAAACACATACCGGTCTGTGTGCAGTATAATGATGTATCATTTTTCCTAAGACTAAGATTTTCTCTTAGTTGTCCATTATTCACAGAGAGTAACAATCTTTTCAAAATAAAGTAGAAACAAGATTCAAAGAATTGGCTGAAATTCATGTCAAAGTACTTTGTGCATCATAACTTTTGTAGGAATAATAAACTGTCCTGTTTGGCACTGTTAAACTTCAACAGCAAGAGTCAGGTCATCTCAATCCCCCGAAGCTAAACGAGGATACAACACAACTCATGAAGTTGCAATTCCAGTTTTCTTTGGTTTTATTTACAGTCAGTCTCTTGTAACAGAACCTCCTGATTACTCAAGGTTATGAACCTTGCAGTTCTGCATACTGCAATTCCTGAATCCCAGCCTGAGAGCCCTCATGGCTGCCAGAGCTGTGCTCGGCAGGAGCTAGGAATACAGACAGGAAGTCAAGTTCAAACCATTTTGTAGTTCCCACATTCAGGACCAAGATTCACTGAGAGTCCAAATGGAAATTAGAACAGCTGGCAACTTCCATGATCTTTTTCAAAGTGGAAATTATGTCCTCTGCATAAGGATTTGGAGCTAGTCTACAAGCCTACATGGCAGGGTTATCTTTCAGAATTTTACAGTAATTGTTTAAAATAATGTGCATTTCCTATTATATTTCAGAGAACTCTTCCATCAGAGGCAGCTTTTCCTGAAAAATCTTTGGCTGTGGTAAAATTCTGTATTTTGCAGAGTATTTCATCATTAGCCCCTCTGCTTTGGCCATGCAGAGTGTGGTCTACTCATTTTCTGAGGTGCAAGGAAGAGGTGCACCATCTTGAAAGGCCAGAAAGGCCAGCAGGTTTCTTCACCCAAAAGAGCAGGCCTATTACAGAGCAGACCTGGACACTGCTTAAACAAAGAAGTGTAGCAGAGCATGAATAAGTGTGCCTGAGACCCTAGTAATTTCTGTTTTGGCAAGCAGTAGGGATCTTTTTACTACAACTTGTCTCCCTTTATAGGAATTGTATTTTTACGTGCTAAGTATGACCTCTAGAATTCAGGATGATCTCTGCTAAGGAATCACACAATAAAACGGTTTACATATCAAGAGGCTTTTAAAGTGTGTACAGAGAAACTGGTCACTGCTAGGCAGCCCTTCTAGCATGAATCATATGTATAAACCACATTCTGTAGCGAGACATAACTGATTTCAATGCTAGACTGTCCTGTAAAGGCAGGCAATGAAGACATGGGTGCAGCATGCAAGGGAAAACAGAATTATAGCTGATAAAGAAGCCATGCTTGTATGTATGTGTAATTTGGCAAATTTCAAAATAGTAAAGATGTTCCTTTCAATACTACTTTGAAAAAGGAAAGTATTGAAAATAGTATTTCCTTTTGAAAAAAGGCATCCAGTTGATTTCTGTATGTGAGTATATGATGAGATAGTTGCTTCAAAAGTAGAGAAGTGTTTTCAAAGTTATATATACCAAGATGCCCTTGACAAAGTTGTCTTTGAAGTATGTCTGTGTTCTACTTAAGATCTTAGCTTTTCATTTATGTTTCACATCCAGTCATACTTGCATAATTAGCTCCTGAGTTGTACTCCTCCACAACCACCACATGCTTCATTCATTCATTCATTCATTTCCAGCACTCACCATGGCCTCTCTCCTACGCCACGACCCCACACGTCAGCCACAGCTGGTGTGGCTAGTCTCCCTAGAGACCCTACAACCAGCTGTCCTGCAAAGTGATCAAAAACCATGGGGAGGTTGCAGGAGCTGAGCTGCTGTTATACTCTGAGTGTTAACGCTCAGAGAAACGGTGCTCTAGCAGCAATGTTCCTTTATTGCAGTCTAATAAAACAGCCTTCCTCCTGTCTCATGAGGTACCCTCCCCTCCATGTGACTTGTTGATGCCTGAAGTCTTGCAGGCTTAGGGAGAAGTTGCTTTGCAAGTCTAGCTGTGGAGGAATGCTAAAAGAATCTCATTGCAACATTTCAGTAATAACCATTTGTTTCTGTTTTGCGTAGAATATGGCCACGATGGTAACACATGCTTTCAGAAACAGCTTGAGACATTGGCTAGGAGCCTGATTTTTCAGAGGACTGAGTGTACATTGCTATAGGTTCACTCCAGTGAGTAAAACATTAAGACAGCCAAAATTAAAAGGCAACCTAATCAGTGATAGTTGTTGAAAAACTTCTCTTATTTGTTTTCTCTTATATTTAAGAATGAGGCCTAGATGTATGTGTGTTTACACACATTTGTAGTTTTAAAGAATTAACACATAGTAAAGACTGCAAGAAACTGGAAAGGAGCAGGTAACTGGTGCCTTTTTTTTTTTTCCTTTTCATACAGCTGTGGTTGAAGGAGACTGCTCAATGGGGAGATGCAAAATAAACAGGGAAAGCATTGTCAGAATAGAACATATAAATGAGACTTCTAAGCGTTGAACTGCAAATATTATCTTTTCTATAATGTTGACCTGCTTTAAAAGTGAGCATATTGGAATACGAGTGCAGTTGTTATCATAGAATCTGATTCCTTTATTAAAAACAAAAACCTGAATCCTGATTTAAGCAGGAAGTGTGGCTTTACACTCTGGGCAGAAGATTTTCTGAAGTTTATGCAACAGATTTACGCATGTCTTGGATGGCAGCTGCCTGGTGTCAAGCAACAGGCTTACTGTTAGATTATCAGCCCGTAAAACTACTTTCCAGAGCTGCCTGTTCCCTGAAGCTGGATGCTCCATATGGTCATTGGATGGTGCTGCTGCTAAACTACTTCAGCACCCCCTTGCTCACCAGCACAACGATCCACCCAGAATGAGAATAAAAATAAAGAAATCCCCACTCCCTCTCTCCTCCACACAGTTGCAATAAACTCTCAGTATCAGATTTTTCACTCAGCTTTGCAGCTTTAGCTGTACCTAGAAATGCTGAAGTTCCAGGTTTCATGCATGCTGTGTTACTGTGAGGTTGTTGATTAAACAGTTCAACAGTTCACAAAGAGACATTTCAGTTACAGCCAAAGACAACTTTACTAACTTCTGTTTGTTTGGCTTCTAACAAAATGAAATCTCATCCTGTCCCCAGATTCTGGGAGATGCTGTGCACATAAAATGTCATAACTTACCTGCAATGTCTATTCATGCCAAAGTATGTGGACTTCAGTTGGAGGCAGATGACATTCAACATCTTCCAGAATTCAGATAAATAAAGTACAGGTTTCAGTTTGGATGAATAATCCTTTAGTCTGTTATTCTGCATAGCAGGACAACCTTTCATTAATTTGATAAGCTTTGCTTTTACAAGCACTTTTCTGTTTTGAATAGAATAGAATAATAAAAAAATAATTGATATGTCAACAAAGACTGATTCATGGGGTCATATGATTCCTTCTTTGCACTTATTCATGCAAGTGCTGGACATAGCTAATGGAGCCAAAGTTTCATAATTTCAGCATGATTTCACCCACAATTCACACCACATGAATATAATTTGTCATTACCTATTTAATTGCTCTCACACTTAAAACTTTTCAAATGTTATACCAGAGATCAGCAAGATTACCATGCAAATTTTTGATGAAAGCCACCACAAGAATTATTTGTGAGGTAGACTTTCATTGAAGGCAGTCTAAACCACTACAGAAGTAGTTTATGTGTTCATTGTAAAGACAGAAATGGTTTGTGATGTTTCAGTTTGACTTCAAACATTCTTGCAATACAAGCATCTTCAAGTTTTTAGGTTTGATCTAACTTTTACCTTCCTACCTCCCACAGTGATCAGAACTCAGATAAATTAAAACTTAAGGCCATCTAAGTAAGCTAACTAGAATTTTCCAACAAGGACTAGATAACAGCATTTTCAGGTAGAAAAAGAAGACCCTTGGGTTGTTAGAAGAGCAAGGAACAACCTGTGTCTCACACTGTAGTCTGAGGAAAGATAGGTCATCGCATTGATCAAAGAATGAGCAGAGTTATTTGTGGAGATACATTCCCAAGACAATCTCCAAAGAAGCAGTTTCGACATTTAGAAGTCACTACATTGCATTTTTGTTCCTGGCATTTGACCCATGAGTACCTACTGATTAATTCTGCTGCACGTATAATTTCTCTGTGTAAAAACCACACCACTGAAATTGGACAGCTTGGTAGTTAGCCTGTCAGCTCTGCTGGGATGTAATCCTAGGTTTCAAGAAGTGCACAGATTGGAAGAGGGGGAAGTGTCCTATAGTGAGCATGTAATTTTTACACTGTAAGAGTGAGGTGAAGAAAGACAGAATGCCAAGGAGTGTAATACTCTTTAGAGCTCTCATGGAGCTGCTTACAGGCAGATGTCTGATTTGGAGCTGTTTTGAGTTTGCAGAGTGGGCTGGGTAACAGAATGAGCAATTCTGAGGTAGCACAGGGAAGATCCAGACGGCAGGGTGTAATGGAAACCTTGAGTTTCTGTTGGTACCTTACTACACATTCCCTGTAGATGCATTTGGTTCTGTTGTGTCAGCTAGGGGTTAGATTTTTTTTTTCTCCTCCTGGTGAAGAGACAATCAAGTCTGGGGAGTTTTCTTTTTTGGCTTCAGTTGCTGTCTGCATAACATTTTCATTAATCACCTTATTTGTTGTAACAGAGGGTGAGTGGGGCAGCCGAAATCATCAGCTTGTAGCAGACAACAAATCGGCATGCTAGCATGCTGAAACAGAAGTAACATGAGACTGCAGATGACTAAACAAGTTGCCAGTCCAGCACGTATATCCATCAAGGTCCTTATTACTACTTTCCTCTTCAAGTTTTAACTGTACTCATTTAATTAAAACATTGTGTTTATTACTACATATATTCGGAGAACTCTCCTTTAGTCCCTTGTCACTTTAAAAGGTTTGAATTGGCTCATCAAAATGACAGAAAAAGAACAAAATTCCACATACCTTCATTGATGTTAGTCTCTGTCGTATTTTAAGAGGCCAGACTTCTCTGACCCAAGCTGAAGACACAAGCTTTATATGTAAGGAATGAAGAAAGCCCCTTAAACAATAAGTTTTTGGCTCAAGGCAAGAATTCTAGGCTGAAATTCCTTTGCTGGGGTGATGCAATAGGTCAGATTTGCTGATTAGCACTTACATTTTTTGGTTTTGCAACCACAGTATTCTTGTGAAGTATATTTATTAAAAAGTATAATTGACCAATGGAAAAGGAAAAAATCCCCCATCTTTTAGTTTTGTCATTCAGTAATACCCCAATGTGTTTAGAGGCTCTCTATGTAGTATTTCTTTATTTTCTATTCACAATAGAGGTTCTAATAATCATCCTCCTTTCTTACATTCATAAATCTGAGTAGAACAAATTAGAGAAATATAACAATTAAAGGGCTACTGTACTAAGTCCCAGAGTTCCCCTTTTTGCTATGAGTCTGATACTTCAGTGTGGTTTGGAAATGACACATAGCTAAGACACATCTTCCTCTCCCCAGAATTCATCACTTCATCATTTCAACATAACACAATTTAATTACCTTGCATTTAAGTGCAAAGCCAAAGGGTCAGCTATTGATCTCCATTCTTTGAACAAGCCACAGGAGAGACAAAATAAAGTGGAAGTTGCTGCTCCTTTAAGTTAGTGGCATTTCAGCTGTTTTACTGAGCACTAGTCTAGGATTTAAGGCCTCAGAGATAAAGAGACCCAGTGAGAGTTTTAGGCTTACTGAACAGAAATTATGTCCAGCAATTGCAGGTGCTTAATTTTGACAGAAACCCTAACATTTAGTTTGCATTGTTTTATAATATTTGACACTGACACTGAGGCTGCTGCCTTTTGTTTTTCAAGTCAGGCCTGTCATTGATACTCAGTAAAAAAGCACTGTTTACTCAGAGATTCCAGCAGCAGAGGGAAAAAATGCTGCTTTTATAATAGGATGTGGCAAAAGTCTATGTAAATAAAGGCACTGCACTTAATGGAAACACAATTGATAGAAGTTATTCCTGTGGGGCAGACAAGGTCCATTCTAGTCTGCGCGCTCACCTAGACAGGGAAGTTGTGCTTGGTAGGTAGGATACGTTTCCAACCTCACGGGTATCATAATGGCTCAGATGTTCCTCTTTTCCTAGATGAGAGGGCTCTGTTTTGGTTGTGCATCAGAACTTTTGGGAAAGAGAGTGAAACAGTGAACGTTAAGCTTTAGAGTTAAAAGAGAATCAACTAAAGAGCGCTATCAGATAACAATGATACACCCATATAGAACTGTAAGGAGATTTATACCTTATCTTTGAAATCGCACGCACTGTAAACAACACCTCGTATAACCGTGTTACTATTTTTCAGGCTGATGGATTCCTACCTTTGTAAGAGGTAGTTGAAGAGTTGGTTAATCACCGTTTTACAGACTAAAGAGGTGCTGCTGCACTGACACATTGAAATGTGTCAGTGAAATGTACACATTGAAAGTGTACATGCTGTCAGTGCAGTCACATAGCAAGACTACAGCAAATATGACAGAAAAGAGTCAAAACAAATACTATGTATGTAGATTTGGACAAGGCCATCTAGAAGATACAGCAGTAACACAGTTGTTACCAGAAAGTTGGGCACTATTTTTTCTATCCACTGAAATAAAACTTTATCTGCCCTCTGAAACGGGGAACATCTTTTATGCTCATTATACTTCTGAGAGGAGAAAACATACATATGCATCTCTTGCTTACCTCACATGGCCAACCTGAATACCCAAGGTATCAATGAGCAAATTTTCATCTGAATAGAATTGCTTTTACTGCATTTGTATTTGATTGGTAACTCCCCCAGAAACACTTTGCTAAGACTATCGTTAAAAAGTGAAGAGGAAAATACTACAGTCAATGTCCAGCTTAGTGAGGCATCCTAGCCTTCAAGTGTACAACATACAGCACTCCGTTGACAGGAAATGGAAGAGCTGGGAGCTAGTTTTGTTCACTGATCTAGGCTAGAGAGGATTCTTCCTCACTTTCATCTCCACTAAGAGCTGTGACGCCAAATGGCATTTGCAGCAGCTAATCGGTGCATACTAAAGACACAGTGTAAATGGTGGAAGTGATACTGAGTTCCTAGTTTAAACTTATAGATTTTGCTCCAGAGGAGTTTTCATTGAGATGGCTATGATTTAAAATTCTAGGAGTGGCCAGGGGCACACTTTGCAACCATATGGGCTGACTTTCCTGTAAAGCCACAGAATTTCACCTGCATCCTCTCCTATTGTCTCTTTCACTCTTCTCTGTTACTGTCGTGGTCCTTTTAATTATATCGCATTTCAGACTGGTGACAAAAAAGATGACTGGAATGGTGACATTTTTCTGATACCATACTTTACCACTATCTATTTCCTCTCTAGTTTGCAACTAAACTTACTTAAAACCTCAAACACAACACAGTTCAGATGAAAGCAGCAATACATTAATAACTATTTTTAAAATGAGAGCATTCTCTACAAGCTTAGGCACAAAGCAAATGAAGATGTGGATTATACAATCCTTAGCTACGTGGAGAAGCAAGAATATAACCTCACTGTATGTAAAAGAAACAGTTTGGAGTTTTAGGGAAGGAAGAGTGTCACGGAGCAGAGGTATCCTTGCTGTGAAACCCCATCATGCAGAGTGCTGGTGGATGTGCTGAATAGTTCATGTAATATGTATTTTTCAAATAGGTAAACAATGCTGTCATACAACCTAACTGTTTGACAGATGACTAGCGTATTCAAAGGGATCACCTGGGTTTTACTGTTAGAAATAACTTAGCAAGAAGAGAAAGGTATGATGCATTAAATATTTTCACATAATCTTAGCAGTATACATACAAAGGTATTATTTAGAGCTGCTTTGCTAAATTTCAATCCTTTAGCTACCAGCAAGAATATTGTTCCTTTACCTTCTGGAAAGCTGCCTGGCGGAGAGG